>NC_092632.1:19034629-19334725 GCF_039555335.1 Amphiura filiformis | reverse complement strand
TGGCTGATTATATATTGAAGCAGATCAAAGCTTTTCACAAATGGAACACAGACTATGTCGCTCGTCAGGGTGCATGACTGACACTGTCGATCAGAGCATGCGAGGGCTGTTCTTCTCTGGAAGCAACTGTAATACTAAATCTTTGTTTTCTTACCACTTACAGATATGGATCAGATGACTGAAACACAGAGACACTGATGATAAATGAGCCATGACCAATGGTTGGTTCAATTGAAATTATTGGTCAGCAACACATCTTGGTAGCATTTACACTACAATTTGTTTCACTTCAAGTTTGGTAGTGATGTTGGAGCTTTCACATGGTTGCACTGCATGTATGCCGACAAACCGCCCTTGTATGCATGTGAATATGCTTTGCGGGAGTAGGTTTAGCATGCATGATTTGATACTTTGACCAGCGAAATATGTTCCTACTTCACTACCAAACTTGAGGTGAAAGTATATTAGCATTATGATATTTAACTTATGGTAGCACAAAGCTTACTTGAGTACAAATCAACATTGTGCAGTAGTATAGCAGTTACCACTTGGTGATCAGCTCGGGTCTGAAAACCTGAAGATCATCGGTGCAAGAGCAGTGGATTAAAGAAACCACAAAGATGTATGTCACCAGGAAATGGAACTAAATTTGACCAGATCATCAATTAGGAATGGAGAGGATCATGTGGGCAAGTAGGCTGGTGCCCTGCAGACAATGGATAATCATCTGGTGCTGTCAAACAACATGGACAAGTGTGCAAGTAATAACAGAACATGAAAGCAATGCATTGTGGGTATACTCATCAGTTCTTACAGACACAGTAATGCCTGCATTGTCGATACAGCTTAGTTTGCATTGGTTTCCCATAGTTCATTGGGGTGTAGTTAATTCTTGCCATGTAATCAGGTGCTGGTGTTTTTTTGCATTCACCCACATGTCCCTAATTCAGGGGTGTTCTGTGGTTTGCTGTCGAAAATGATATTTATACAATTCAAAAATTTAAAATTGACATGTAGATTATTAACCAAAAGATTGCACTTGCCGTTGTACAAATCACTTCTTTGTGAAATTCTATTGAAATGTTGTCAAATCCAGTATCATTGTAGTCAAATGCTGATAGGGGTTATTTCATGTGGATAACACACAATATGGCTGCATACAATACAAGTTGGCTGCTAGTCGGCCAATTTAAACATTATGCCTAAATCATCCTGAATTGTTTCTATTTCGCATCTTTCGAATGCTTTCACCATTACAAATGAACACCTTTAGTCTTCAGTTTATAGTTTTTGATGAGCTTATTATACTACATGTAAATCAGTATATTGCTGTAGTCAGAGTATTTGTTGTACATCCAATTGTATTTGC
Source organism: Amphiura filiformis (assembly GCF_039555335.1). NCBI lineage: Eukaryota > Metazoa > Echinodermata > Ophiuroidea > Amphilepidida > Amphiuridae > Amphiura > Amphiura filiformis. Next base: position 19,333,356 of record NC_092632.1, on the reverse strand, counting down.
AATATATTGCTATGGTCTTACATGCACCCTAAAGCAAAGCTTGACTTATGTAACATACTTTATATACTTCTTCTTTGTGTGTGTCATTTGTGATACCCAGCAGGTCAAGGGTCACTACACATGATTACACTTCTACAAAGGAAAGAGAACTTCCTCATTAGAGATGAGGCTGTAGCAAATGATTTGAATCAAACTCGTTATTTTCTTATTTAGTGACAAATTTTGTGTCGGAGAAGAAAGATAGTATAAGAATTACCACTGGCGTGTAAATTGATAGAAAATCACCGGTCTCAGGAAAATAACCTTATTACAGTAATACGAAGTAGAATAAGCTTAACTACGACACATATCCCTGGGTTAAGTGAGTATATATATAATGCATGATCCTTACAATTGTATTATAAACACTGTCCTTCCTATCCAATCAAGTGCCATTGCAATTAGATGTTAAAAACTAATCAATTGAGAAACGAATCAAAGACAGAAAATTATCAGCAGGTCCTGAAGTTGTCGTAAGAGATTTTTTCTCTCTGCATTTTGACGTTCTCGTCGCTCAACTATTTTTTATGAATTGCATATGAAATGGTTTCCTTGATGTCAGGGCACACGGGATGTGATCCTGCAGGAATTTTTTTACACAAGGATATTAAGAGTCAAACAAATTCTTCCGCGTAAAATGTTTTGAAAAAGAAAACTTGAAATTTGAACATTTTGTTACTGATTTTGACACAAAGATTATATGTGTTGTAACTTCTTGTGTGCGGACAAGTAAATATGGAGTTAAGTGTATGTAATTATTAAACATCTTAATGAAGTGAATGAACAAAACAAGTGTTGGATATATTGTATAGTATGTCAATATGTCGTGTAATTATTACTCTGTAACAGGTGTACCCAATTTAGGGCATATCTTATTCACACCTACAACATTTTTGATAACATTTTATGTTCATCTTGTTCATCATTATATTATATTCTTGTAAAAGTAGAAAGCGTGCTATACAGTCGGTTACAAAACTGGAAGCAAACATAAGACAACTTTGAAATTCGTTTTAGAAATTGCGGAAACTGTAATGAAATGCTGTATCATGGGATTGCTTATTGCTTATGTGAGTGACAGAGTTGGTAATTCTCCCTTTTTAGACTTGGCAATAAATTATTTGAACAATTATGGAAAATGTTCTGAAGTCTGTGACTTGATCTCACAAACAGTTTAATTAAATGATTTAATTGATAGTTTATTTTTTAGAAAAAGAAATTACATGGTATTTTGTGATTTACTGACTGAACATCAGCAAGAGATACAATGCCTCCAACTGATGCATTGTAATTGAGTGATTTTAGTTATTTTATCAACAAAATGTTATTATTAATCTATAAATCATTTGTAACATGTCTGAAATTGGCCAAAGTTGATTGAAGCTATCATTATGTTTATGAGTACATAAGAGGACTGTATTTGCTTTATTTCATTTCAAAAGTAATGTTAACAAACCGTAAATATAAATTTACAAGTATACTATTATAAGAAAAATCAAAGGAATCATTATTTTCATTAATTTATTTGGGTGTCTAATAAAATTTCTTTAAGATTTGAGTTACCAATATAAATTCCAAAAAGCTCTGTTGAAGCATGTAAGCGATAACACTCAAATATGGCATTTTTACCATAAGTAGTATATAGTGTAAGTGATAGATTTTGTTTTCAAAAAGAGTTGGTCTTAAACCTTGACAAATGTCTCTGTTTTTTGTGTTGGTATAGTTGGTTATGGATGCTAAGTTAATCTCTTCTCTGACAAAAAAAAGACATGTATATGAAGTCAACAAATTTGTATGCAAGTTTGAATATTCTGACTTCGGTCTTTAGAAGTTTATTGGCTGTCGTAGTGCGGCACGTTAGTAACCATTGGTTGCTGCTCCAAGCCTGGGCTCATACACCTGTTCCAAATTTTGATATGCCTTAGGCTTTGTTTTGTGATCATTTCGATCAGTGGTTCGTAACAAAGAAAGCGTGATCCAGTTGACCTAGCAACGGCCATATTCTAACGTGGACTATGACAGCGAATACCCCACATGAAACATTGTACTGAACAATATACCTAGCTTTGAATGCAAGCATGGTGATGTTTAAGTAAACTCCCATATGTATCCAAAGAGGTACAGGTACATGTCCTGACAAATTTTTGTTTGTATCCTATTTGAACAGGAAAGACTAGAGGCTGCTGGATTTGTATCATCATTAATTAGTTGGCATGGCAATTAGTTTCTATGCCTACGGTAGACCCATGTCTAGTTAGGTTTACTACCAGCAATGTTGATTGATGACACAGTATATCAGTTGTCAGATAAAAATTTGTTGGTTACATAACAGAGTTGATGTTGTAGTATGGTGTGGTGCAGTGAGGGGCACAAGTCTTCCATTATAACATGTAGAGGAAATCAATGGATTTTATCTTGAGATACAGACAGTCTAGTATTATATAGATCCGTGCACAGGTGGCTATTTGATGGCAAAAGGTTACATGCAATGTTGTATCAACTACAATTATACTCTCTCTTACTAAGATTACTTTCATTGGATGTAGTTCAATTGGTCTGAGTTTCTGTAATTCATGAATTGATATATGAGGGTGGGTTTAGGATGCCAAACTATAAGTAATGTTGCTATCGGTTTGTGCACTCTATCAATCATATATAGTATGGTAAGAGAGAGTATTTTGAAAGGGATATAGGACTTGTAAACATTATCCATTCAACTTCTGTGAAGAGATATTTTAACATAGGCAGATGTGGCAGGGACCACAATGAAAGAAAGTATAATGTTTGGATTCTACATATGACATGCATCCTTTTGACATAAAATGGTCATATTTTACATAAACCACCTTCAGCACAAGTTGTGCTCTTATGTTTGTATAAAATGTGATCAACCATGAGAAAGTCCAGTGAAATTGAAATATTATATTTTGCAGATGTAGCTACCAGTGAGGGATTGGCCAATGAGAATAGTAAAGTAAACCCTCAAATATGTATATGCTTAGATAGCAGGACCACAGGAGCAGGACTTCCTATGGTCAAATGCATTTATGTAAAATATAAACTATATATATATATTCTTTCCTTATGTATTGTATTATTGTTGATACACAGCGCTAGTGATGCTATTCAAATTTGAAGGAATTTTGTTGTTTTGATACGTTCTGAGTTGTACCATATTGCAACACCTGAATTCTAAGATATATGCAGGGCATAATAAATGGTGGTATACTTCTATTATTATATAGAAATCATATGTTAATGTTTTAGTAGCAGTAACACACAATTAGAGTTATTATGACTTCAATGCTGCATTGATAGGTGGTATACATTGTTGTTGACAAATTTATGTTAGGATTAGCTTTTTGTTTTTTTTGTTAAAATAGTTGTACATGTATATTTTGAGGTAATATCTTCAAATAGATCAGTGAGCAAAATTACAATGGTGTATTGTTTGCCTACAGGTGATTACTGTGTAGATGGTTGTGACGGCTCAATGGTTTTATCTCCTGATCACAAGAGGTGGTGGGCTTGAACCTATGGGGTACCATCTTGTTGTACACTTCAGCAAGACTGCATCTTTTTGCCTCGGGGTACTGGCTTATGCAGGGAAGGTAACCAGACACCCTCTGCAGAAGGTGTAGTGACCTCACAATGAGAAGGAGTCTGATCCGAGTATTTCAAAATAGAAATGGGCGCTCTAATTTCAATTTTTCCATTTTCATGAGACATCTGCTTGGAAATTTTGTTCTTGGTCTTCATGATAAAAAGAGCAAACATTTTTTGTGTAATTTGAATCTCCTTTTGGCAGTATTTAGTGGGTGAGAAGTAATCTGTTTTGACTGACCAATTTGAGGATCTTCCTGTTTGTTATGTTGCTTTATCTTGCCACCTATACCATAAAGAGGAGAATGGATCCATGAGACTTCTCAGGCTTGAGTTTTGTGCTTATGTCCTCATGCTGACCTGTTCTCTTTGTACATGTATGTATACAGAACTACATTAATAGTTTGGTGTACAGTTGAGTACTGCAATAATTTACACATCTATAATAAGTTAACAGTATTTCAATGAGTATGCCGTCGGTTATCACACTACTGGGGCAGCCGGTCCCTGTGTGAGTGGTCGTGCTTACATCAGATGTGTCTTTGACTTCATCAGGACAGCCTGATGAAGTCAAAGACACATCTGACAAATGAAGTTGAAGACACATTTCATGAAAGTACTACTACTCAGTACTCACCCAGACTGGCTTCACTGACTGTGATAATCGACAGGACAGTCATAGAAATGGTACAACTTATTATGATCTCCCATCGAGAAAGCCTATCTACTTGAACAGCTATACTTTGATCGGCTTATAATTGGCAAAAAAAACAATGTGCAACTAGTGTTGGTGCTGTGCGTAACTGCTTGCATGCCATTCCAATAATTCTATATCAGTCTACAGTGGTATGAGTCTTGGCCAATTATAAGCCAAACAAAGTTTTATAATGTGTCCCAGATTAATGTTACCAATGCATTTTGTTTCTGACCAGTGGTCATGACTTTGACAAGAATATTTCATTTGTATTTACTTCTGTAATATCTCCTCTATTTTGCAAGAGCTATAGATACATGTAAGTCTTTATGCAGTTGATGATATGACTGTATTGTATCCAGTGTCTGTAATATATTGCATCCAACTAGCTTTTATCCTCGGCTGACTCACTGTATTGTACATATGGTTAGTCTTATCCTAGCAGATAATCTACTGATTTATTTGATATATAATAATAAGAGTTTGTGTATTACTAAGAGGGTGCTGTTATCTGTGTTATGAAGTGGAGCCATGTTTAAGTAATGAGGTTGAGGGCGAGTATGTCTAGAGTTACTCCTAGAATTCATAACAAGTCTCTTCATTTATTGACACATTGGTAATAAGACCCCTTGATAGCAGACGTTAATGCACATCTTTGATTGTAACTTTTGTAATTGTTGACAAAATGTCCAATAATTTTACTGCTTACGTATTGATGCACCCCTGGTGGGTCCAGGCCTAGAAATTCCATCCATGATTAGAATGTTTACATCCATGCCAGACAGTTGTTTAATACCAAAAAATGAATTGATTCTACATGTATTGCTCATAATTCATGCATTATATGTATAATACTTTGTACACAACTTATCATTCAGCTGGTCTTGAAATCCTACCTGTACAGTTGCTGGCAGCACAGTTAGTATGTACACCTTGTATATGTTTGTAATGTGCTGTGCACTTACATCAACTAATACCATGTTGCTGGTGTACATTTATACATTGTTAACTTCTGTATAATGCACAATTGTATACTCACTAGGTTTGTTAGGTGCAAGTAGTGATCACTATGTTTTGTTTCACAAAGGTCATTATCATGTGCTGTGCACAATATCAAAACAATGCACTTCTGCCCCAAATACAAATTAGGCCAATCAATGTAATTGTATAGACATTTTTGTTAGAGCTATAAGGCAAGTAGGATGTTAATCAGTAGTATTATAACGAAAGCATACAATGTAACAGTATAAGCATGTAAGTGACTAATGCTCCGCTCTTTTGATATGTTTAAGTTCACTGGCAAAATCATAAAACAATACATGCACATATGTGTTGGGCAGTTGTTTTATTGCAATTCATACCGGCAACAAAAAAGAATTTGTCCTCATCTTTACAATATTCAAATACATATTAATGCTCTATAGGTGACAATTGGATTGCCCAATTTTGAGAGCAGCATTATAACTTCCTGAGGTTTAGCATGCTATTGCTATGTCAAAGAAGCTAAATTATGTGATAAGGCATTTGTGTCAATGTGGTCAACAGCTAAAAATATAACTGTTTTGAGCTCTAAAACAGTTCCAACTTGTGATGTATTAGTGTATTTTTAGTTTACAAACATATTATTACAATGAAATAATATTGGTGTTAGATACCGTTTGTGGATGTATATAAACACACCAGTGCTTCTCTTATTTTTTGTTTTCAAGCTAGGGGTAGGGAGGGGCATAGCTTATAAGCTGTGATTCCTGTGTATTTTTTGCAAATCGTAAGAGCACTTTGTGACTGATCATCTTGTAACTTTTACGACACCCTTGATAGGCATTGGTCAAGTATGGCAAACATTACCTGTATATGTGCATGCCTGCTGGTTTTAGGGCAGTTCACTCAATTTTGCTGGCTTGACTTAAACAAAAAAAACAAGTGATACATTTTTATAATCCTCTGAGAGGAGCTAGTTAATTCATGGCATTAAAAAAAAGAACACCCTGGAGGTTATCTGAGTTATCTTTTACTGTTTGAATTATATTTTGATGACATCATATTGTAGTATTGTAAAACATGTTTTTTGATTAAGTCAAATATGTGTATATCAATGGTATTACAACAAAATTTTTACCCATATTTGACATTTTTCTTTGTGTCGCAGTCAAGAGTAACCTGACAATACATAATATATCCAAGTAGGGCATGTATTATGTAAAGCTTTACATAGCTACTGCCATTGGAAATGATACTTTATTTTGATCCTGACATGGGTTGCCAGTTAGTATACTTGTAGCGTTTGTGATTTTTTTTTCTCCTTCAAATTGAACACTTTCATTGATTGAAAGTTATTTCTGACATTTTCATTGTTATTTTATTTTAAAATGAACAGTGCAACCATGTTTAGGACAAATTTGAGTAAAGGCATGCATTCTTGTGCTTATGTTTGATGCAGTTTTGTACCAAACTATATGTATTGGCAAGAAAAAAAAAGAAGAAAAAGATATATGTTTAGATTTTATTCCTCACTGTTTTAAATTGCTGCCTGTATTATTTTTTCATCAGTGTTGAATTAGGATAGTTATTTTTGGAAAGAGCCATAATTGGCTAATCTGGTTTTAAAAGTAATTTATGTTGCATCATTGAAGGAGAAAATGCTGTGCATATTTTCTGCAGTGATCATCATTTCCTTTTGGTTTTTGTGTGTTTTTATGACAATTATATTTTGATTTTTGCTAGCAGTAGCAATACTTGTCAAATAATTTGTTTTAATCAACACAAGTAGTTGTTAGAGAATAAAAAGTCGTTTAAATTACAAAAATAAGATAAAGCACAAATAAGGTGCTGTGAATTACTTAGTGGCATCACAGGAATGCTGATGAGCCAGAGCAGACTTTTACAGAACATTTGTTATTTTAAGGGGTACCATATTCAACCTAATTAGCGCCCAGATGGACATTTTACTCATTTCAGAGGGAAACCTTATTTTGTTCTTCAGTATTTAAAGGAGTATTTTGTGATCCTTATATCCTCTTCTTATGACATTTTTTAGTAGCTATCCAAAAATAAGCTTATTCCTAAAATTTCAATTGATTTTGATTTTATGAGTTATGCATGATTATGGGTATTACACTGCTCCATAGGCCACTGTTGTAATATCGTTCAAATTTGATGATAATGTCAAATGAATTAATCTGCAAGTAATTTTTTGTTCATAAACATCATGTAACCAGAGGTTTCCAGCGGTATAAAAATTTAACTTTTTCTGAAAAAAGTGGGGGATGAGGCTGTGGATCACGAAACGCCCTTTTAAGTTGAAGGTAGTTGAGTTTAAGCTAAAAGTTTAGTTTAGAAGTTGAAAGTAGGAACTACAGAACAAATATATTACATCCAGTGCAACTCAATGCCAGATTTTTATTTGTCTGTGATTGAACTATTTATCTGTTAAAAGTGCATTTTAAGGGCCACTTAAGCAGGTGCACTGAAAGGGGCACTTGATCAAGTTGCATAATCCATAGACACTAATAGGAAAGGGGCATTAATTAGGTTGAATATGTGATTTTATCTTACAAACATTGAGATATATTCTTAAGGCGATGAAAAAAAATCTGTATTACGGGCAGACAGACTTTTCAAGTAGGGTCGGTCAGACTGGATTTTTTTTCATTCTTTTATAAGATTCTTTTCTGGGGGCTAAAATAGCACCGAAAGCTTGAAAACTATGACAAATATTGAATAATTTTTTGCAAACCTATTTGATTTTAGCAAAATTAAACAAAATAATAAATTCTCCCCAAATGCAGAATATGGGACGGGCAGGCCTGTAAAAGTGTTCATTTTTTCCTTCACCTAATCTGATAGTTTTACTAAAAGACATAAAACATTGGCTGATCATAAGACAAGTAGACTGTGTCTTGCAAAATAGATATTCATTCATAGCCGACCCCATAATAACAAGTGTAAGGCAGAAGAACTGTCTTTTTGAATCTCATTTTTGGTTTGCATATATCTGTGACTGCTGTAATATGAAAAAAGCTGGGATCATGATCACTATATTAAATGTTCATTGATGCATGGTCATCAAAGTTTTAAGATTTTTAGTTTACTAGAGACCATACATGTGTAACAAAGTCTATAAATTATTAAGTGCCCAGCAGGTACTGGTGTTTCGTTATATTTTAGTTAAATCCATAATATAAAGGCAAGTTCTGTTGTTAAGATTTAGGCCAGTTCAATTAAGTAAGATTTAATTAATTGACACAAGTTGGCATGTTTTTGTTTTCTAGAATCTTAAAAAAGAATAATTTCATAATTTTATGACTGGTGCCATTGTGGTTTGTGGAAATTATGATCATTTTTCTTGTTTTTATATTGAGTTATTGACAAATGCAAGAATTCATGTATCAAAGATGGGGTGATGTATTTTGTCTTCACCCAGTCCTTGGTAAGAAAAATCAGCAAAACCATTTTAAAACTACAATCCAGAGGGGAAAATGTTGGCACACTTTTGATTGTTTTGAATCATTTCTGATGACAGAGCCTTTTCATCACTTGGAAACCTGGTTCATGTTAACTTCATCTGGGAACAACAATCAAAATGATCACAACACACATGTAATGGCCTGCACACTGGTGTGCAGGTCCATGCATGAACCAGTAACTAAATCATTGCATAATCATGACGACATCAAATTCGATGTTGGACAATATTATATTATCAGCAGGTTTGTGATTCCTTCAACATTGAAAGATGGGGACAGGGAAGAGTTGTGTATAGGACAAAATCTGTACTTTAAATACATGGCAGGCTTCACTTGCCACCATACTTCTGATACAGCACATCATATTGTTTAATTGTTTTGAGCAAGTGTGCAAACTATATTTTTTTCCTGGATTGAAGAAATACAAGGTAACACTTATTTGATGAAAGTGTTTTGTATTAGTTACTGAGTGTACACCCAGATCATGGTCATACCTGCATTTGCCCTGTTTGGCTTGTATCCAGGACTCCTAAAAACACAGCACTATTTGTTTCTATAATTGGCATAAATTTTGGTATAGACGAATCCAAGTAGCCAAGTCATGGTCAGGATTTGGTCGGACATCTTTGGGTAGCCGCTAGCACCAACCTGGTGCTTTGAGCGTCAATTGTGCAAATAAAAGCCGCCTAACACCTAGAGAAGATGCAAGGACGAGGAGGGTTAATAGAATAATAGCTAATAATATATATAATGGAGATAATTCCGCAGGTAATCCCGTCGCATCTATTCATGCATATAGTCCTTTTGTTCGCAAGTACATCAATGCATAGATACCGCGTGTAGTTAATCCGATTATTATGTCACTTCAACAGCGAATAGACCATGCTGTGTGTTTGTTATTCTTTTGTCTGCCTGTGTTTTCATGGAAGGTGTAAAGCGGGTGATGGAATGCAGTTTAAAATTTCCGCCAAGGCGAATCATTTCACATTTTGAGTGCATTGTAGCCGACGGCTACCCAACTAAAGGCTGCTAGTCAGGTGTAGGAATGCGTGTATTTGGATTCGTCTATAGTCCAAGCAATGAAGTTTTATTTTGCAATATGGGCAAAAGTTTGCAATATTGGTTGTTTTGACATGGTGACATGGATGGTTACAAACTGTAGGAGTGTCATAATTCAATTGTTGAATCCAATCCAAAAGTGTTTCCATATCGTACTACAAAACTATTCTTTTACACAGACTGATTGCCTTTGTGGGGAAAATACACATGAAAACAAGATTTTGGTTATTTTTTAATATTTTTTACAGGCTTTAATTTCAGGGGGGTGGGCACTCAAATATGAAAGTGACATATATGTACAACTGGGGACTTTTTTGTGGGGGATGCCAAAAAAAGTTGACAATTGGCTAATTACAAGATTTCTTTGGCAAAATCCACAGTATAATCTTATAGTAACAAGAATATTGAACAGGGCAGTCTTTCAGCAAAGACTTTGCACAAAAAGGATCTTGGGGCAAACAAGGAAAAATGGGGTCTTTGGAACTGTACATAATGCACATTATAATATTGAGTGAAGCTCTGGGCTTAAAATCAGAAGTTGACTTCAAGGATGTTGATATGAAACCATTTCCAATACATATCGATTATATTTGCTTTAAAGAAAAGAATATTGCTGTTTGAAATGAGGAGTAACCATGATAACTTGTGGGAATGCAGGTCATGTAGGCTACAGGATAAAATACTCAAATACATTGCATTGTATCATCTTATCGTATCATAATCAAGACTTATCTTTTGTTATGCTTGTTGTATATTTTAATTCTCTCATCTTTGCAACTTTAAAGATACTTCTGTGAAGATTAAGTTGCAAACATGTATTTTGTGTATTATGAAGAGATGTCAGTTACCATGTATAGACAATATGGTAACAATTTTCTATGCGTATTTTGAACAATGTTCATTTTCCTTTTCAGCCATGGTGCTGGTTATTCATAAGAAATGGGCTATTCCAGTTGAAATCCATCCACTCCATATGGAAGACATAACCTTAATCTTCCACTCAGTGAGTGTGAATTTCAAATGGGGTTATCTGAATGGGTGACTCCATTTGATACACCCTTTTTTAAGGTCATGTCTTCCATTGGGGGTGTAAGGGTTTCAACTTGAACAGCCAGTGTATATAAATGTTTTGTCAAGGATCTCATTGAATCATCAGTAGGATTTCAGTTCCTATATTGATAGAGAATTCAAATTTCCTACTTGCATTCTTTAACTTGCCCCTCCAATCCTGGGAATGATGGTTTTGTTGTAGTGGTTTCAAATGTACCGGTACAACAAGATGTTCATTTGTGATGAACATCTCATGTACATTACCACTCCTTAGCCACTGCCCTATTAGCAGTTACCAAACACACTTGTAAAGAAAACTATATGCAGGGGCATAGCAAGCGGGTGGACAAAGTCCATGGCCCGAGCAAAAGCGAAAAGGAAGTGGTTAGGCATAGGGCTGATAAACCAGATATTAGAAGGGCCCCACACTGCTCTTGCTACGCCACTGACCATATGGCAGGGTTCTCAACCTTGTATGTGAATGACTCCATTTTAAGTCAGACTCCTTGCATTGCAATCCCGTATCAAAATTGTTTCACATGTCCCACCTATTCCTAGGTTGTCTAACGACTTGTGCTCATAACCCAAAATGAGGTCAATGTCCATCAGTTGTGAACTTGTTGCATGGTGAAGGAATGCAAGTAGATAAATGGAATTTATTGTGAAATTTCAATTCTCCAATCAATATTGATAATATGTTTTACTACTTGAGGCATGAAGCAAAATATCATTGCTTTGGAATTTTTGTAAAAACTTCCATGTCATTTTGTTTGAATGTAAAACTGCATTTTGACTTGAACTTGAGTTTTATGTTTATAGTTTGAATAATGCATGGGTAAAATGAAAATGGGTCAAGTGATTCCTTTGGTGATGAAAAGAGTGGATGCTAGTATGATTTCAAACATTTTGTTAAAATGAATATTGTATTTTGTGATGTACAGGAGTATTACAGCTTCAAAGTTGGTTTTAATTTGTATGTTGTATTCTCCTGACATGAAAATTATAGTCATGGTGCCCTCTTCAAAACTGTCAATTTCAAAGCATTGTTCTGTGGCACTTGTTGTAATCTTTTGTTGTAAACCTTTGATGAGTGCGTACTACCATGATGTTGCAAAGTCGGAGTTAACAATGTGTATGAAGTTCATTTATAAATTTCCACTCGGCAACAGCAGATCGGAGGCAAGTGTGTTTTAACGCAATGAATACCTGATGTACGCTTTAAATATGCTCTCGTCAAAAGTTTTACAGGGAAAGATTATAGCCTTGGTGTTCTGTTGTTGAATGAAATGTTTTGCCCAATGGCCTTAAGAAGTTCCCCTAAAAATTATGTATTATACTTGTATGGATGGGCCAATGTCATAAGACTTCCAGACATAGGCTACAGGAATATAGATCTACCCTGATACAGGCTTCAAATTGTTGTTTTTTTCCTGCAAATAGCTGAACTTACAAAAACAAAATCATACATGTTCATATTGGGCTAGTTTCCAACATGAATATCCTGGATGAAAATTAACCTGGGCTAGTTCCCAATATGAAAATTACAACTTGTATAGAAGAAAAGTCTAGAAGGCAGTGCATTTGCAGAGTGGTGTGTTGTAAAGGCTCACTGCTATCAACCTCACTTGGAATTGTTTATTTCATCAGCCGTGTGGCTGTGTAATGTAGAAGGCATGGCAATTGTTGTTGTACAACAATTGCATGACCTTAAAGTTTTAAGATGTAGATGAGATATTTATGGATATAGTGGAGGTTTATCTGTTGGAGAATAATGCATAAGGGTTGCCCTTTGGGTAGGATCAAATTCAAAGTCCTTTACATCATATAATACAAATGTACACAAAAGAAACTTACAAACATATTGTGGTTTTCTGTTCATTTATATAATCAGGGTTTTCCCAACAGTTTGATAAATAACCAGTCATTTTGGTTTCATTAATGTTCATCCCATTTCTGTTATTATTAGCATTGGACATTTACTATGATTACGATGATTATGTTTCTCACAAAACATGGTGTATACATTGTATTATTATTATGTACATGTATAGCAATTTAAAATCCAATCAACTGTGTTGAGTTCAGTGTTGCTATTAAAACACAAATATTGCACAAGATTACTATGTGTGTCTGTTTCCGTTATTCTTAAGTGTGAATTACAGAAGATATCGCCACAATAAGTTTTATTTTCGTAAAAAAAATATATTCCCATATTGGAAAAGTTTTGTTATAAATGTGATAAAAACTTCATCATAGATGTAGCCGCAAATGAAAACTAAAGCTTATCATAGATGTAGTCGCAAATGAAAGTTAAAGATTAGAGGTTTATGTACCACACTCTTACTTTTAAGGGGGTACCACACCCTTGCCCAATTTTGTGCCTATTTTTGCATTTTTCTCCAAAATTGAAGCGCATTGGGGACAAGTAAGATATGTATATTATAGGGGCAAGGACTACAACTACTGCACTGGACATTTTATTTCAGCACAGACAAAAGTTGTGGAGTTACAGTCAAAAATGAGGGAAAACCAATATCAATAAATCAATAACTACTTGCTTTGAGTTGCTGAATTTTCAGTACAGTAGTTGTAGTCCTTGCCCTGTAATATACATATCTTACTTGTCACCAATGTGCTATATTTTTGAGAAAAATGCAAAAATAGGCAAAAAATTGGCCAGGGGTGTAGTACCCCCTTAAAGTAACAAGTTTCTTCGAAAGAGTGAAAATTCATGATTACATTGTTTCATCATGCTGAAGTGGTCTGATCAGGTGATCTGAAATGGTTCGCTCTTTTTTAATTTGATGATTTACCTGTCAAGACCAGAGACGAAAATACTTACAGGGATTGGCAGCGCCGCCCGAATTATGCGTTGGCAATGTGCCAGGTCTGTTACAGCTTAATGCGCACACTCGGATTAACCAATTTGTTTAATTTCTAGTAGAATTTAAGCCAACAAAATTAGACCAGTTCTATTTTTGGGAAAAGTCGTGTTCCAACCGGTAAGTTTGCTGAACTTGAATTTGTTGTCTGCTAAGAAATATTTTGAGGCTGTGACCCTCAAAGAGACGTCCAAATGAACCCATAGGATCGTATAGAGGTTAAAAATGTATTTGTTTCCAATAACACTTTCAAACATCAAATTATTTGTCTGGCCCCCTCGGATCCCAGAAAATTTGTGCGCATATGACCTATAGTTAAGACGTTATGGGGTGCAAAAGGTCCAAGGTCGATAAGCTTGTTGTGCATTGATCAAAAGTCAGTTGCTCCAATTTTTGTAAAAATTGAGGCAAATTTTTAGCCTAACTTAGAGGTTTCAGATAAAGAATAGTTTGCACTATCTGCAGTGTCTAGTTAGTATGTTACACAGCAAAGATATATAGGATTCAATGGTATTTGTATTTCTTTATCACCTACCTTCTCAACTTCACATCACAGATAGTAAAAACCATTCTTTTCCTGAATCCCTTGTTAGGAACAGTTTGACTCCATTTTTACTTAAAATTGGAGCAACTTTAATTTTCAACCCCTGTACAACATGCAAATTGACCTTGTAGCTGTTGAGCCTCATAACTTGGGCACTATTATGTCCTATGCGCATTATATGTTACATTTTTGTGATCATTAGTCCCAGACAAATAATTTGATGTTTTTAGTGAATTTGGAGCATGTTTAATTTTTGCCCCTTTATGATCCTGTATGGGGGTTTGGGTGTCTTTTTTTAAAGTTATAGGATTCAAATACAGCTTGGCAGACAGATTATTTGAATTCAGCATACACAGATTAACAAAAATAATTTGGTTTTCAGCTTTTACACTAACTTGCTGCTTGATAGATAGATTTGTTATTATCTTTTCACTCATTACATGATACAAGAATAATACATAAGAATAATACATAATAAAGATATAAAGAATAATACATATATAATAAACTATGAAAATGCATAATACAATGATGAGTGAAGGCCTGAGCTCTGTAACCCCTTGATACAGGTATAGAGGCCGTCAGCGTGACGTCATATGCCGCCATCTTGTGGGTACATGCTGTGATGGTCGTTCGATCTCCATGCGTGAGCAGCAAAATCACCGCGTTGATGCGCGATAACAGCTGCGTGGCAAGCTGCGCCCTGCGCGTGGTGTCCGACGCGTGAACACACAGATCATTTGTACCCACAAGATGGCGAAAGACTGACGGCCTCATATATTTGACATGGCAACTTTATGCCTAAATAAGCATATATTTCCAAGAGTCTATACTGACATAACCTAAAATTAGTTCAAAAGAAAGAAAAGTTATATAACAAGTCACTTGTGAATTGAAACACAAATTTGTCTTACTCATAGATTCCTTAGATTTTTCCCCCAAAAAAATAATATTTAGAGGTTTATCAGTTGTTTTGAAGGTATTGTGAAATACCTAAACATTGTACTTTGGACCTCGGAATATCCCTTGGGGCACACCCAAAAAACAACTGATGCAAAGTCATTAACCTCATTCATAACCGTCACTTACACTTATTCTATGTTCGTCACATTTACTTCTTTTAAATTTGAAAACAACACAACAACTGCATCTTTAGTTTAAAAAATAGCCTATTATGGAAAAACTGCTAGCACCCAACCACACTAGCGAGCAATCATGTGATGTCCAAATACGGCGACCAGCATCTGCATAAATTTGAATGCATTACATGTCACGCGGCACGATCATTATAAAGTGTACTTTTATCTACATCACGAGATGCTGTTATTCTTTTTCAATAACCTGCATTTGCGTCCGTGTATGTAAAAGTTATTATCTGATTGGATTAAACATGTCACATTTATTCATGAGGTTATGAATTAGGTTTAATTTAGCTTATTTATATTCTATGAATTTGAATGTGTCTTATGCTTGATATTACAATACAATTATTCACAGTCTAGAAAGAAACGTTTCTAAAATAAGCACTATTTCAGAGTCACAATTATAACCAAATTGGTGTGAATTGATGCAAATTAACTGCATCCATAACAGACCTGGAATGATACCCATTGGTAAATAACACGGGAAAGAGGTATTTTCATCTCAGGTCAAGACAAAGTCTTACTTGATAACAAAGGTCAAATTCTTGCTGGACTTAGCTGCTGAATGTCCAAACTACTTCTACATGTTGAAAAGGTGCAAGCATGATGAAAACACTCCGTAACCAAAAACAAAATATTAAAATTGAACTTTCATTTCCATCCTAATAAAATTAAATTAAAGTCATATATTGCAAAGTCATATCTTCATTTGTATTTTTACCCTATTGTGGACTACGGAATAAGTTTACCATTCATAACTGTACCACTGACAGTTGGTCACACAGTAAAACAGATAATGTGAAATGCAATTTGCTCCCAACCTATTGATTATATCCCCAACCACTGATTTAATCTCTCACAGCTATCTTCAATCTTGCCCATCCAGCCTTTTTCTTCATCATCAGTTCTATTTAACGAGCCATGTTGATATAATGAATCGGTGCTCAAAGAAAAGAAGGAATGTATCACTCCACGACACATTGGGCATCTAGTGACAAGTGGGAAACAAGAAGTACATATACAAGCGTGTCTGCATGGTAATATCACTCTAGATATAGGAGCATTTTGACAAACAGTACAATCTCTAGGCACTTCTTCAGCATCTGATGAAAACCTATTGGTCAGGTTAGCTGGTGTAGATTCTTCAGCAGATGGTGTTTCTGGGGATGGATCATTTGAATCAGCTGCCATGTACATAGTCTGTAAACAAATAAAATATATGATACGAATACATAAAAGAGGAAGCATATGCTATATCAGAGTACTTGGTCACTTCTTTGTTAGCGTAGTGTGGGCACTACAAATATTTTAAAGTGGAGTGGGCTTGATTGAGTTGTGTCATGAAATATTGAAATTTATTTGCTGACAAATAAAAAGGATGAGTGTATGGCAAGTGCTGAACTTCTCATGCAGACAAAATAATACTGACAAATTCCAGTTTTGCATATCAAACATAAATATCGGAACTTAATTACAATCGTTTACATTCTTGTAGCATGATGTGGACTTCATGGGCCTCTCAATTGACAATATCTCTAAAAATAAAGGTGAATCCAAAATTGAGTGAAATTAATTTACAGCTTTTTCAGTAATTGGATTCACTCAATTTCAAATTTAAAAACACATACAGACCATGTTTGTTTGTATATATTATATAAGCGCTCAATACCAACTGGAAACTTGGCTTTTTTTGTCTTTTCAAAGTAGGGAATGTATGGATGGAAAGTATGGATTACAGCCAGAGCAATAGAGCATACTTCAAAGAAAAGTTATAAATCTTTTTGGATACTTGTGTTAAATTACAAACAACTTGCAAAACAAAAATGGAATTGCATTGCTCTCTATTGTTCAAAACGATTCCTTATGTAACCTACCTGTAAGTCATGTGCATGTCCTTTGTTTGTAACAAGAATGTGTGAAATAATGTGACATTTTTCTCTTAAAATTGTATCTGGAATGTGGATTATCATGATGCTACCAATCTGAAAGAGAAAATTGGCATTGGAATGAAAAAAGAAGAATCTTTTAACAAATCAATATATATGAAGAGCTTTGTTGTAAAACCCCTTACATCCACTTGGGCAATTTTGAGCACACATGAAAAAATCATCACCGATATATTAGGGGTTTTCAAAAGCAGTTTTTGGCAAGATGCTCATCCTATCCAAGCATCCCGTACATGATGTAAAATGTTTTTACATTTCAATTTCACATTATGTTAGCAACTTACCACAGCAGGTTGATTCTGTGTCAGTAGTGATTCTCTAGATTTGATGATAAGACACAATGGGTATTGTGTGCGTGGAGGTGGACCAAGATTTAACTGATCAGCATCCACTGGTGGTCTAACAAGTAACTCCTCATCACTGCCTTCCTCAAACCTGAAATAGCATAATGTGACACAATCTGAACCAACCAAGTCAATTGATAGGACATTTTGAAATTATCATCATTATCAACTTGCACAGTAACCAAATCTGTTGGATACTCAAATTTGGTTTGGGTAGGGGTATGCCACTGTGAATTTGAACATGGACCCATCAATATACCAATTTTTCAAATATTTGGACCCATTCATATACCAAAAGTTAAATTTTTGGCCAAATTCAATAATTTTCCCCAAATTTTTGGAAATTTTTCATAATTTTTGGCTACAGTGAAATACAAAATTTTGAAAAAATAACCCATTCATAAAAAATGGTTATTGATATACCAAAAGGCTGAAAATGTGACCCATTCACTCGGTCGGACATCCAGGAACATTGTCCCCTTCGTCCCCTTTGCCCAAGAGCGCGCATAGCAACCAGCTCGAGAAAGGGGAACTGCACATGCGCTACACATGCGCACACTAGTTTTACTAGGCTATTTCCCCTTTGTGACGTCACCCGACCAAGAGAATGTCTGTGGCACATCCCCCAGGGCACATCCCCATATGATATTGCTGAAATTTGTACATCCCTATAATACTAATTGTGATCCAATTGGAGCACATTGTGTTTTCTACTTCACATTGATTACCATCACCCAAACATTCTTACTCCAGGTTTTGCATCAAATTGCTACAACAAATTGGATTATAGAAGTACAAAATGTGTATCCTCATGCTCCATATAGAACAGTACATAACTACCAGGGGTGGGGGAGGGGGCTGGGGGGGGGGGTAACCACCAAATACCATGTTTTTGTTCATACAATTGACCTTTTCGGTAAATCCCATAAGCCTTTGCGAGTACACCTAAGAACTCGTCATTCTGCGTCACGCCGCTCTGCGCCGATGCGTACATTGTTTATTGAACATCGTTACTGCGCATTGCAAGTCGGCGTGACGTAAAATGACGAGTTCTCAGGTGTACTCGCAAAGGGTTATGGGATTTACCGAAAAGGTGAATTGAACAAAACAGATTCCAGGCCTAAAATTATGTGGGCACGAGGCTGACAATCTGGTCAAGCAGTGACAAGCACCTTCAATTGTTTTTTATCCATATTTTTGGCTGTTTCTCAATTTAACAATTGCCACCAGAGCGCATCACATATCAAGGGCTAACAGAACTAAAACTGACATTGATGTTTGGGAAAAACGATGACCTTCCAATTATGAATTATAAAACTGAAGACATACATGTACCAGACTTGTAGTATTGGGACCCGCCATGAGTATGGGTACGGGTACTACAAGTCTGACCTGTACCAATGCCCCTATTCTCCCTGATATCATTTTCAAACATAAGAAATAGAAAGCTCTGGCAGACACCATAACAAAGTTCAGGTAACATCATGCACATTTGTAGGGAGGGGGGTTTGGGTTTTACTACAGTACAATTTTGAACTGTAGAAACATAAACATGAAGATATTTTTCGTAAACAGTGTCCTCCTTGACTAATTGAATAGACATTAAATACCTCTAATAGTTCCAAAAAGTAAGTTTTAAATAAGTTTGTAAATTACCACAAACTATCATTTTCAGCTATGCATTTCCCCTGTAGCAGCACATTGGCCTGCTGGACCAGTTGTAATGGGTTTCCTTGTAGAGCCTGTTGTAACGTAGCACAATGCACTCCCCAAAAGACTTGCAGCATGCATGTGTGTTCTGTCTTCAGTTGTATTCTCATTCCACCTGTAAAAGTATGGGATAAAAGTAAATATGTGTAGTCAATTGAATAGAGATGAAATATTACCAGCTGAAGGGACATAGATTGGACTTTAATTGATAAGGTTCTATTTTAGAGCCTATTAATGCTTGTCGTTAACTCAAGTTCAATTTAACTTTATTTCATTCAATTAAAAAACATGCAAAGATCAACAGCAGCGAACAACTGAATGAGAAGGTACCCAAAAGGTTGAGAGACTTGAATGTAGGCACCCCAGGCCTAAGGAAAATGTTTCAAACAAACAGTAAAACAAAAATATAAAGACATTAATACACAACAAGCCATGTCAAACCAGAAATAAAAGTAAGAAGGATATGCTTTAATGAGATCTATGAGATCATAAACAACTAGCAATTTATAACGTCGCATAAACTGTAAGTAACGCTGGACATTTTGCTAGAATCCCATTTCTACCTCTTCAAATGCAGATCATTTAATTCAAAGTAACGTTATCTTTCATTTTAACTATAAAACTTTGAGTTTTTGAGGAAAATTCCACTAATAATCAAACCCAGGGTTGTAGCTACAGTGGGTGTTGGTGGGCGGCAGAGCCCACCACTCAGTTTTGGAGCCCACCACTCAGCTGCAATTTTGGCATTTGGAGCCCACCACTCCGAGTCCAAAATTGCACAATTTTGTTGAATTAGTCAAGAATTTGATCAATTTTGACAACAAATGGCCAAATATGCATGATTTTCATGGAATGCCACCCAGCACTAAAAATGTCCTAGCTACCACCCTGATCAAACCCATTGTTTTTGATAGTCCTACAGCAATGTTTGGTCACAATCCGACTATTAACCACAAATTTAACCCTCATTTAATTTGTGTATTCATTTCTCTTGTATTTGACAAACCTTTCCACCTACTCCTGATTTGTTGTTCAAACTTACTTGTAAATGATGCATTTTCAGCTTCTTTGATTTGTAAGGTAAAAGGGAGTTGTATTCCCATCATTGGGACTTCTGGAACATCATCTACAGATGTCTTGTAGGGAGAGAACACTGGTTCCCATCTGAAAAGGAGGTAAACAATGGCATAGTTAAGAACTCTTTTTACGCTGCACACAGAATGCAAGTTGCAATCATACTATTGAATACATCTTAAAGCTTACAATTTATGTAATACATGTACAAGATGACATTTCCAGAGCGTATGTTAACTGAGCTGGTAAACTCATAGCAATGATGTCAGACATTTTGATTGATGCATAAATGATGATTTAAAAAAAAAGATTTACATAACTTAATAGTTGATTCTTGTATACTTTCCAAATATAAAAGTAGAGGTGATTTACTTCTAACCCTAAAGCTGAGTTAAGTAAAGCCCTACGTCTGGATTAACATTAGATGATACCCCACACTGAAATCATCAACAGCTTTTAAAATAAACCATTTTCATACCATTTCTGAATGGGATCAAAATAAGGAATTTCTTGTCAGGCACAGGGAATTGACTTTTATCTGAAATCCTTCCTAGTATTGCATATCTTTTTCAAATATTTGAAACAAGTTGAAAAGACATAACAATGTTCAGTCAGCTTTGTTTGTTTGAATGATCGCTCCCTGTGGAGACACGCTTGGGTCTCAATGGGTTCAAGCTCAAACAAAATGCTCAAACCAGGCTAAAAAGCCTCAATATTACAGACAAGACACTTGCTAAAGATAGATCTGTCATCAATATTTTGCTAGAGTGAACTTTTAGCAGCCTATACTAATTGGAGCATACATAGTGTACATACTGTGGACCAATGAACTCTTTCATTGAGTATAACAGCCAGATGCTCAGTTCATCATACAAGGCATGGTACATTGTATACCTGGTACTAATGGCAGTCTACTCTATTATGCCTTCCAAACAAAGTTGATGAGAGGTAATAAGAAATCCCACTTTGCATGCCTTTTTTTAATGTGACATTTATGTTTGCCCCGACACAAAATGTCATGCAAAATCAAAGGCAAAATAGGACGTCGACACGTAGTCACCCATAATAAGACTAGCCATGCCATTATTGCTTTATATCAAAATGGCACAAGGACACAGTCAGGGACTGTCTTTTGAAAATATAAGCAGAGGGAGCACTAGAATACATATTTTGTTGTTGTTGTTTGTTTTTGTGTGGGTGGGTGCGTATGGGGGGTATTTTAGCTCTCAAAGAGATGTTAAAAAGATAGTAAACAATTTAACAAACTCCTCTGGAGGGGAGTGGTTCTTCATTCATGGTATAAGGAATACAAGAAAATGTAAATTTCAATCTAAGTTAAATAGCTATTTTAAAGTGTAAAATGGTACAGTGTACATTGTATGACTGCACTTTACCATTTTTATGGGGTAAGACAGAATGCTGCAGCTTTCTTCTTGCACACCTCAGATTAGTAATAGTATTGTCACACTGGCACATGCGCATAACATTTTAGTTAACTATGCATGATCCTGGAACCTAAGATTGGGGGAAAGGGAGGGTTGTGCTGATAACAAACTCAGGATGCTCCCATACACCCATACTCTGTTTAAAAAAGTCTGTGACCTGTATTGCTCTTCTGCTGCATGTATCTATAAAATCAGATGGAATTACATGTATGCAGGAAATAGTTCTGGAGTTCCCTTAATGCTCTGTGTGCTAGTCATGCACTTTAACTGAAAAAGTTCAAGTGTTGAAATATTTTCTCAAAATATCAAGAGCTATCTTAAGAACTACTGAACCAATACTAAGCTTGTTTGTACTCATTTTAATGCATTTTTCACGCTGATTCCAAATATGGTCATGAAAATTTACATTTCTGAAATTTGTGAATTAAATTTTTTTTTTTAACTTGTCGTCTGCAGTCGACACCCGCATGAAGAGAGTTAAAAATGTCCCTATAAGTTGGGAAACTGAAATATATGTGTTTGACCATGCTGATTGAAGTAGGTTATGGTTTGATTCAGCCCACTCTCCTTTACACTGGGATTATTATGAAGGGTGTGATTTCTCCTACTAAAGTGACAACAGAAATGTCATCGCTTACTTTCTCTAAGTCAAGTACTTATACAGATCAAATCAAGTGTGGAATGATGGTGATGAGAGAGACTTGTAGGCCAAGGCAAGCCCACATACAATGTACATGTAAAAGCTATTTTATGAATCACAGTGTAAAAATTACACCCCCCCAAAAAAAACACCCTGTATCTTTATTTGGAAATTTGGCTAATGAGCAAAAAAGTTGTAAACTCAAGAACTCTAGCTTCAAATTTACACACAATTGAATAGTTAGACATTTTTTATATTCGAGGCTTGAGTCCTTTTTGGTTAATCAGCGATCTTTGCGATCCTGTACATCATCAGTTGAAACAAACATCTAAGTTTCCAAAAACAACTTTGTCATTCCTCAACACTACATGTAACTTCATTAATAAAAAATTGAAATTCTTCTATTACCTGTTATTGAAAATTTTGTTTGATTTATGTCAACCAAAAGAACGCACAAGTCGAGTTCGGTTGACCAAAATGGTAGCTCCTGCTCACCTTAGATTCATATCACGCATGGCGTAATGACTTCAGTATCAAGCTGCTCATTAAATATTCATGAAACCGACCACATGGTCACAATCGGTGGACCGGAGTGGTTTGAATTAACGTGACGTGCTTGACCTTACAGGGGGTCAGAGATATGCATATTCATGTAAGAATGGCTGCTGGCTAAACAGCGATGCGGATATAGTATTCATCACCGTGACTGAGAAATGCGACATTTTCAATGTTTGTACCGGGGAATTTCAGACACGGAGACTTCTACAAATTCGTCCAAAGGTAACCATGCCAAAGGGTTGGGGATCGCATTTTTAACTATTACTATATGTTTTGGAATTGAGGTCGACTAAAAAGTAGACCATTTCGGGGACTGTGTAATTGGTGTAGATGTCACATTTTGAACAGTGATAAGTGACCAACTTCGCTTTCAGCACAAGTATTGGGCCTTGCTCAGAGTGACACATTCATGACATTCGAAGGGTGTACACTGCATGTAAAGTCTTATTCAGATTTCATTTGACAGCTTAACCATCGCATATACGCGCGACGTCAAGCGTGTGCATTGGACCTTGTGCAAATAATATGTGCTGGACGCGTGGACGGTTAGCAGTACGCTTAATTTGTAAAAGGGAATCTGAATAAGACTTTACATGATGTACATACATATACATTACATACATTACAGGCATTTATATAGCGAATCTACATCAAGAACGATGCGCTAATTGGAAACACAATAAACAACAGGAACATCAACAATGAAATAAAAAGACAATTAATGCATAAATAACTGAGTTTTGAGAGACCTCTTAAAAGATGATATGGAATCAGAGTTTCTGACGGACTTGGTAGAGCATTCCATGATTTGGGAGGAGAAAGTGCGATTTGAAGCAAAATGAAGATGGCGTCTGGTATTTGGTACACTTAGCCGAGTGGCATCAGATGCTGAACGGAGACTTGGTCGTGCTGGATGGTACAAATGCAAGCAAGATGACAAAAAGCCTGGAGCGAGTCCGTGTAAACACTTAAAGATGTAAACCATGATCTTGAAGGTGATGCGTTCACGAATTGGTAGCCAGTGAAGTTCTTGAAGGTAAGGTGTGGCATGATCTCGCTTCTGTGCACGGTGGATAAGCTTGGCCGCCCAGTTCTGTATGCGTTGTAGACGTTGTAAATCTGAGCTGGTAGAACCAAATAAAAGTGCATTGCCATAATCCAATCTAGAAAGCACAAGTGCACATACAACAAGATGGCATGTGTTGTGATCGAGGTATTTGCGGATGCGAATAATGTTGCGCAGTTGCAGATTGAGACCAGAACATAGAGAAGTAATATGAGGTTTCATACACATGGCCGAGTCAAAAACAACACAGAGGTTGCGAACCTTGTCTGCAGGAGGGATAAACTTATCACCAACACGAAGCCTCACTGGTGGCAGGTGGCATTTGAGATGCTCAGCAATGGCAATGAAAAATTCTGTCTTGTCTTCATTGAACTTAAGAAAGTTTGTTGTCATCCAGAACCTAATTTCATCTATACACAGCGACATGAGTGAGAGAGCAGATGTGATGGAAGCTTGGTCTCGTGGGTCAAACGCCGTGTACAGCTGTATGTCATCAGCATAGAAATGAAACAATATGTCATACTTTCTCAAGATCTTACCAATTGGTGTTGTGTAGAGGAGGAACTGCTGTGGTCCCATTATGGAACCTTGTGGAAGGCCGTATCTAAGTTCAAACTTTTCAGAACTGACACCATCAACACAAACACTGGTAGTTCTTCCTGACAGGTAAGAGCGAATCCATTTCAGAACACTTCCGTGTATGCCAAAGTCAGAGAGTAATCTGGAGAGCAGGAGTTCATGGTTCACGGTATCAAAAGCGGCGCTCAGATCCAATAAGGCCAGAAAAACACCTTTCCGCTCTGAGACGCATTCCATAATATCGTTCTTAACCTTCAATAAGGCTGTTTCGGTAGTATGGGCATGTTTATACGCCGATTGTAGTGTCTCATCAAGTTCATTTTGAGCGATATATCTGGAGATGTTGTCCACAGCATGTCTCTCAATGACCTTCGACAGATAGGGAATGTTGGATACTGGCCTGTAGTTCTTCAAATCACAGGCATCAAGATTCTGCTTCTTTATGACAGGTGTGATGACGGCATGTTTTAGCTGAGAAGGAAAAACACCTGTACTGAAGGAAAGGTTAACAATGTCAGATATCATGGGAACAAACATATGGGGATTCTGTTTTATGAACCAAGTTGGGACTTGATCCAAAGAGCAAGTCTTAGCAGGGCTTTTCATAATATACTTCATTATGTCATCATTACTGACAACATCAAATTCAACAAGATTACATTGAGTATCATGAACAATTTCAGACATATCATTATTAGCAGCAGGTAAGCAACTAAGTTCAGATTCAATACTCTGATATATCTTGGACACCTTGGTGGAAAAGAATTCACCAAATTCATTGGCCAGTTTACCAGCATCATTATGAATAGGTAGCTCCTTGTTTGTCCTATTTAACAGTGTGTTTACGGTCTTAAATACAGTCTTTGTATCAGCACCTTCAAGCTGTTCCTTGTAGTACCTTTGCTTGGCTTGGTCAAGCAGGTTATTAACCAGAATTCTTTGAACATACAACTCCCTATGAGCATCTGACTTTGACTTTCTCCAGGCACGCTCATATTTACGACGCAACCGTCGTGCCTCGTGAATCTGGTCATTGTACCACGGCTGCCGGAGCCTACACATGCACTCGACAGTCTTAACAGGTGCGTGCTCTTCAAGAACACCGGTGATTGTGTGTTGAGACGCAACTTATCGAGGCAGTTCATGACTGGGCAGAATGCTTGAATAGAAGTGGGCAAATAGATGTTCTGTTGCTGGACTTTAGTAAGGCCTTTGATAAGGTCCCTCATCATAGATTGGCCACAAAGTTAGACCATTATGGCATCAGGGGAAGAACACTCAGATGGATACAAGGCTTCTTGTCAGATCGCAAACAGTCTGTTAACATCAATGGTCAGTGCTCAGCTTGGGCCCCAGTACAATCAGGGGTCCCACAAGGATCTGTCCTTGGTCCTACACTCTTCTTGATATATATTAATGATATTGCAAGTGGGATAAAGTCCAACATCAGATTATTCGCCGATGATAGCATCCTATACCGAGAAATCCGGGGACCTGAAGATCATCAGATATTACAGCAAGATCTGCAAGCTGTCTTTGCATGGGCTGACAGTTGGCAAATGGCCTTCAATGCATCAAAATGTCAACATCTCACCATCACCCGTAAAAAGCAGCAGTCTGTCTTCAATTACTCTGTAGCTGAACAAGTCATCCAAAAAGTTGCTAGTCACAAATATCTCGGAGTCACCATTTCCAGTGATTTGACTTTCAAAGAGCACATTGCTAACATTCGATCTAAGGCAGTGAGTACCCTTGGCATCATCCGAAGAAATCTTGGACCATGCTCACAGAAGGTGAAACTAAAGGCTTACCAAAGTTTAGTAAGACCTCAGCTTGAATATGCTGCATCAGCATGGAGCCCATATATACATCTAGGGACATCAAGTCATTGGAAACAGTCCAGCGCCAAGCAGCCCGATTTATTTGTGGAAACTTTGATAGGCGGGCTAGCGTCACACCACTACTTCACCAGTTAGATCTGGACCTTCTTAAAACAAGGAGACTGTTCATTCAGTGTTCAATGTTCCACAAAATACATCATGGACTCATAAATGTCAACTTTCCACCCATCATCAAACTGCATCCAACCGTTGGGAGATTAACCCACCATCTCCGGTATCAGCCCATCCGAGCATCTCGGGACACTTACAAGTATTCTTTCTTCATTCGCACGATAACAATTTGGAACTGCCTGCCTGTGGAAGCTGTAACATCAACATCAGTCCAAGCCTTCCAGTCAGCAGCACTCCCTGCAGTTAGAGCTTTACAGCCTTCTGCAGTCCACCAGGTTCTCTAAGCATCTAGAGTTCATTTTACTCGCACATCTTGTACATATCCTGCACTATTGGCACATCTGCACCTGTGTTTTGAGCAGCACATTTCTCCTTGGACAAGCTATCTGCTTTATTTAGGAGCATAAAGACTGAAGACTGATACAAATCAACAAGCTGATCGGCAGTAGTACAGCAACGAGATTCAAACTGAGAAGATAAGTCAGACTCAAAAGATTCTAAGTCAATGTTTCTTAATTTACGAAAGGTGATAAGAGTTTTCTTTGGATCTGGTTTGATAATTTCAATACTGCAATGAATGACATGGTGATCTGAAAGCCTAGGACCAGTGATACAGTTAGTGATAAGATGTTCAGTTTCACGAGATATCACCAAGTCTAGGGTATGGCCATCTCTATCGTAGGGACCAACAACATGTTGGACAAAACCAGATCCTGCCAGGGTGGTAAGGACATGAGATGAATCGTACTTGGTGGGGATGTCAGCATGTACATTGAAATGCTACACCCATCGAATGTGTGTCATCAGCCCTCAGACACACACATACAGGCATAGAGTTCTGCAGTAGCATAGCATGTTTTGTTGACATTTTGTGTAATGTTTACATCCACCATGACAGTTCTAATACCATCATCAGACAACTCAAATACAAAGGACATCAGTTGGCAATCTTAATGTTATGCAATCAAGTTTACAACACTATCACTCTTACAATGAGCAGAAGTCACTGAGTCATGCAATTCAAGTACCAATATTGATTACCTGAAGTGGCCTACTGCAAATGACCAGGTATAACCTTTCTGATTTCCATGATATTTTGCAATAACAAAACCATGTTTTCCTTGATTTTGGTATGAAATTGAGCAAATAGAATTAATTGTCATGTCAATTTGGAGTTATTAGGGGCAACTAAAACTGATGATATGAGGTATTAGTTTTATATGTTTGGAATCTGACTGTATTGCCTATTCTGAAGGAATTATTGCCATGTAAACAAACCATCCCTTGGCCCATATGGACATGGTGTACTGCTTTTCAGTACCCTGTTTTCCATGGGTGACTGTAGGAACCCATGGATTCGATCCATGTAATGTAATGCATGCAGCATGATCATGATGATGTAATTTGTAAATTGTGTAAAAAATTGTAAGCTTACTTTAAAATTCAGTTCTCAAACTTCAGTTCAACAAAGACATCATACGTTTTCCATATTTTTAGGTAACTTACTGTGTAACAAAAATCACCAATGCAAGGATTAAAAGTAGCGCGATTACCAGTCCTATTCCGATGTCAAACTCTGGTGCTGCATCTGCAGTCATCTTGATTTAGGAGTCCAACAAGCTGCAGAATTTTGATCAACCCCTATAGCGAAATTGGTAACCTCGACATTTTTACGGACTTTATAAACAACATCCATTGTTAGTGCAGCTTTAGAACCGCGCCTTTGTGCATGATGGTGTACCGTCTGTTGACTTGTGTAGGGAATTCCCTATTTACTCCAGTAATGGAATTCAGCTGGCCTGGGAGGTTTTGCGTCATCTCACTGATCAGTTGCGAGCCAGAGCGAGTGAATCATCCTCTACTTCGCGAAATTTCTTTAACATCTCAAACCAGTAATGTAATTTACTTCCAGAAATTGCTTTTTCTAAAGTAGTCCTGTCAAAACGATATTTCCTAAATGGGAGTCATTCTATAAGCATGAGAAGATGCATTCTTACAACTCAGGTCAATTAGTGATAACTTTTAACTTTTAAAGGACTGTAATAAAGCTCCTATATAAACTAACTTGAACAAAGAACATGTCACTCACTGATGTCAGTAAAATTAAAGGAGTATTTCATAATCCTAGCATCCTCTTTTTTATGACAATAAGTTCAGTAGATATCCACGAAAACTTGAGCCTCCTAACTTCAGTTGATTCCGATTTTGCGTTTGCTAGTTATGTATGATATAAATGTGTACACTGCTCCATAGACAATGTGTTGAATTTCGTTCTGGTAGTAGACTGGTAGTATACCAGAACGAAATTCAAATTATGTAGCCAGAGGTATCCAGTAATATAAGAATCTCAACTTTTTTTGAGAAATCACGAAATGCCCTTTTTAGGCTTTTAATCTTATTAATATATAAATAATAATTAATGGTGCATTGCATGTTAGCTCATGTTTACTCAAAGCCTCTTCCTTTTTGTTTTGTTTTCCTTTCTTGTGCACACATGAGATTTGCATTATTCTGTTTTGAAGGTTATGACAATAATGCCTTTGTTTAAAGTTTCCGTTTAAAGCCATGATAATTAAAATGAATTTGGTTAATGCTTGTTTCAAACCTAATGTTATATGGCATATCATGTCTCCAACGAACACTATATGCCTAATTGTAGGGCAACATAGCCATTTTAAATTAATATCTTAATTATCATGATTATAAGTTTAAGCTGAGCGGCCACTGGAGATGGGTTTCCTTTCATTTTGCTCATTCATTTTCAGCTTTTATAAATGAACAGAATTGAACCCTTCCTCTGACCGCGAGTTGTTGCCAATAATTTTTGGCAAAGAATAACAAATTAAAAATTCAGTTCATTTATTTATTTATTTATTTATTTATTTATTTATTTATTTATTTATTTATTTATTTATTTATTTATTTATTTATTTATTTATTTATTTATTTATTTATTTATTTATTTATTTATTTATTTATTTATTTATTTATTTATTTATTTTTATTTATTTTTTATTTTTTTTTTTAATTTTTAATTTTTTTTTTTTTTCATTTATTCATTCATTTATTCATTCATTCCCGTTTTTTGTTGGTTTACACTTCGCATTATGTAACATACCGGTAAATCCGGAATAAATCCAATGTAGGCCTATCATAAATCAAATGTAACATAATAATTTATAAATCCAATGTAATCTTCAGAATACAAAAAGTGTATCATTAAAATTCGTAAACAAGGTATTGTGCTGTACATAACATGTACCATGTGCACAGAAAACTAAACAGTGGATTTTTCACCTGATCAGGTGCACATCATAACAAAAGCTCTTCCACCCTACGTAGAAAATGAAATACCCAAATGTGTGGCAACCATTTTTGGTCATGTCACTTCCTTTTACCTCTCTATGGAGCCGTATTACAATGTATAGCTATAATTATTATTACACGCCAATTAACCAAACAGCTAGAAGTAAAAACAAATAGAATAATTCCTTTTAGTTATCTTTAAATTTTACGAAATTAGCGTTATGTTAATTTCATTGCATATATTTGATGAAATACGGAGTATTTGCAACGACGATATTGGAACTATATACGTGCATGAGGAAGGATTTACACAATAGTGATTCGGTCATTCCTTATAGAGAAACAGGAAATCTGCATTTGGCAAAGTTGAATCATCCCGGGAAAATAAAAACATTTTAGGGCATGCTAGACGAAACTTCAAAAGTTTCTCAAGAGCAAACAATGAATACAGTAAGTTACGTTCAACAGACTGGGATAGGAAATAATGGCGGAGATATACGTTTGACAAGAGGGGACGACAACAACGGGAAGGATGTGAGGTCAGGTCTACCTATTTCATTGGAGCAAGTAGTTGACAACGATGATGACGATCATGATGATGAGGACGAGGAAGTGGAACTTACAGATCCTGACACACCAGCAGGGCCACCCTCTGCAAAGAAGACCAAAAAGACCAAAGGAAGGGTCAAGATTAAAATGGAATTTATTGACAACAAACTGAGGAGGTATACTACATTCAGCAAACGAAAGACAGGCATTATGAAAAAGGTAACATAAACATGATAAAATGGAACTCCTACCTAAATAAATAATAAAATATGCATGCATGCATGAATCATGAATGATTGATGAACAACATGAATTTTTGACATCATATTGTCATTTATAGTCACCAATCAAAGGCAGCTTTAGGCCTCTGATTTGGGTCCATCATACATGCCCATTGCATTTTCACTGACACAGGGTAATAGTCAAAGCAAAGGACACAAAAGTCAAGATCAAGTTCAAAAAAACATGAAAGAGAAGTGTCGGAATCCACAATGTTGACCGAATGTAGTATTTTCCAACATTTTTTACTCTTTCTCGTAAAATTCTCGAAATGGGGCCAGTGTCAAATAAAAATGCATCAAAGGTAATTGGGTGACCCAGGTTGGTGGCCCATGCCTAGTTCCAGTAACTGTAACCATACTCTCTAGGTCCGTATCATCGTATATGTCATTATGTTTATGATAAAGACTGAAGTCTGGCAAGACTAGGCCCATGCCATGATATGATGCCTTTGCCTTTTATACCTTTAGTGCTTCCCCCCCCCCAAAAAAAAAATCCCATACTTTTGGACACTTTGCCCAAAACAAAAATCAAAATGGACACTACATTTCCTTGTCTAATTACGGTAATTGACTTGATGAAGTCGGTGAAATTGCTGATATATTTGATGTTTTACACTTACGGTACCGGTATTTAGAAAACGTAAGTGTTTGTTATGAAATGATTGACAATTGTACTGTTGTAGATTATCAACAAATTATATTAATTTGGCAACATTGTGAGCTTTTTTTGCACAAAATCTTGGTTTGAATTGGCACAAACCAATTAAGGATAAGGTCTAGTATAGTATTAAGAGTATTAAGACTATAATTTATAAACTAAAAATGATTTTGAATATATATCCTCAGGCTTACGAATTGTCTACACTAACCGGCACCCAGGTGATGTTACTTGTAGCCAGTGAAACTGGACATGTTTACACTTTTGCAACAAGAAAACTTCAGCCAATGATCACCAGTGAAAGTGGTAAAGCATTAATACAGACATGCTTGAATTCACCTGATCCACCTGCTGAACACCAGAACCATCATCGTCACCCAACGGACCAAAGAATGAGTGCTACCGGTTTTGAGGAGACAGAATTAAGTTATGCCATTGGGGATGAAGATGGAAAAATTACTATGGTGAGTTAAGAAATTACATACACATGTAGACCTACCAGTTTTGTTGGTGAGAAAAAAAAAAATTATGTCTCTTATGTGAATTAGTAGGTTTTTTTATTTGATTTTATGTTTTGCGTTTAGTTTTGTTTTTATTTCTTTGTTTGGTTGATTGGTTTTGACACACATGTGCTGCGGAAACATCCACACACATTGCTTTCTGCCCTACATTTGCAGGACACATACATACATACATATGTACATTGTATGCAGCTATAATCTATTGAACCATCTCATATTTTATTGGATTGAAAAATAATTTTCCTGTATCTGCTTTAATATTTGATAAGTGCCAAAAAAGTTAGAACCATTTTGTGAAAAGCCAAGTGTGCTGTAACAAGTAATAATGTCAAACAACAAGCAGTATTATATTATGAGTTTGTGGAACAATTAAATTTGTTGATATGCATGGAAAGTAATTGTCATTGTCGGAGCAGAGAAGATGAGATTCTCTTCTCTGGTTGGAGTGAACTCACACTTGGCGGATGTTATGTTACATTAATTTGACATTCTGGGGAACCTGCATGTATTAGAAATAAAATGGTGTTTTTAAATTCACTGGGCACATTTTCAGGTCTTTGTTCACTTTCTGATAATCTGAAACTGAGGGAAAATGAATTTGTGGGACCGGACTGTAGAAGTTGTATTAGAACCCAAAAACGTGCACCTGTTTATAAGTAAGCCTATATGCAAAAAACATCCAATGTCAGCTTCCTATCCAGGCACCCAAACTAGAACTCTTCAATCACTATTTAAAGTTGGAAGCTCTTTGACCTGGTTACCTTAGAACCAGTAAATCATCTGGTGAGGGATTCCCCCATAGAAAACCATACCAGCATTGAGATACTATTGGCTGCAGAGCACTGTGTTATGATTCTGGCATACATGCATCCACACAATAATACTACACCAGTTTCATTGAGAAAGTTAGCAGCCAAGCCCCCTGGCCATATCAGGGCCATGTCAACTCAGTTGACCTGCCATGTTTAGAACTAGGCATTCCTTATAGGCAAGCCTGCCACAGGCCTGGCACGCGAGACAATTTCCATTCGGTAAAGGCATTTCCTTATATGGAAAGCCTGATCATGCTCTGTGTCTAGAAGCTTCTGTGAGTGGCTGGTTCTGATAAATGGCTGGATGATGTTGGCATCCCATTTAATACATGAGGTTGGTTTATCAATCAATCAGTGTCCCACCAGGGGATTCCTGCCCTTGATGTAAACTTGGAGGTGTTGTTGCTGGAGCACTTTATAATTTATTGATTGATATGCAAAGGGTCATCTGAGGTGATGTAAAAGAATATTTCCAAACAAATGATATGTGGGGGGGGGGGGGGCTGTGTATAAACTCCAGAATTTTGTATCCCAATAAAATACAATTATAGAGGAAAAATACTTTAGATTAGAACCTGATTCCTGACTGGTGAAATGTTTTCATTTTTTTAAATTATTACAAATCTAATAAACATATGACTGAATGTCTGTGTACTGTCATCCTCGATTAGCAATCAATTGACAAAATAAAAATGTGCCTGTACCTACATGTACTAGGATCATCTAAATTCAAGCCAGGGGATGTGCCCAGGGATGTGTTAAGTCTCAAAAAAGGGGGTCATGAATGTACTGAAAATAAATAAATTGGGGTCAAAATGTCATTTTTGTGGGTCATACTCTTGGGCCCCATGTTTGCATCTCAGAAGAGGTGTCTAGATAGATGGCGCATTGTAATGCATCATCATCATCATCATCATCATCATCATTAGGCAAAAAAAAAAGGTTTGTCTCAAAGCTCACGAGAAATTTAAAACGGATTTTTTTTTTAAATTTTTTTTTATTCTATTCCTGACTTTTTTTCATGGTATTTTGAGAAAAAAGTCTGATTTTTTTCTGGAAAAACTAAAAAATTAATTTTTTGAAATAAAAAATTTTCTGCATTTGTTTTTGTCAAATCGTGGGATTTTTAAACGCAGCATAAGCTTTGAGACGAACCTTTTTTTTTTGGCCTTATTATTATTATTTTTTTTTATTTATTTTTTTTTTCATTTTTTTTCATTATTTTTTTAATTATTATAATAATAATAATAATAATAATACAATTTTCCCCTGATTCAGGCCCTATGTTGTATCAGAAATTCAGAATCATGATTTTAATTATTCCTTATGACCAATTTCCATACAATGTGGGCTCAAGGAAAATGCTAGAATTGACTGCTTGCCCATGGGAGAATTGTAAACACATCAGGTGTAATAACTAATTAATAAGTATGGTAATAATATGGCTGATTACCTGTAGTTTATTTGATTAGGTGCCCAGTTGTAAATTCAAGGGTTATTAACTTGTAAAGTAGATATAATATTTTGCAGATTTACTACAAATTAATTAAGCATAGCGTACCGGTACTGCTAAAACAGTCCAGCACACATCATTTTGCACAAAGCAAGATGTAAACCATAGCAACTGGTCCAATCTGAGAACAGCTTGCAAATTGATCAAAAAAGTTTAGCATGTTCCCTGCTCAAGAATTGCCATATTTTTTTTCACAAATTCAGCTAAAATGCATCAAAAAGCAAAGTAAAATTACACAATATATACTAAAGGAAACAAAGAAAATAGACCCAATGGGTTATCTGCAAGGGCTTAGGCAGCCAGCTGTGTAGGGAGTGTTTTACACACCCAAATTTGTAAATACACACCCAGTTTTTGCCCACATGGCCTATACTTTGTACACAAATCTTAAATTTAAAAACTTTTTTGAATTTACACACCCAAACCTTCAAATCCTGCCGAAGACCCTGGTTATCTGGTAGAGTCGGAAGCATCAAGACACTGTCACCAAGAGGTGTGACTCCTGCAACCCATTAATGGTCATGAATGTATTACCAATTTATAATATTGTAAATTTGATGCAACGTTCAGTCCATGCACATTTTACATAATATAGGTCAATAATAATGAGATTTCAACTGCTTTTGAGAACCAATGTGTACTCTTTGTTTGAAGGAACAAAAGTTTTAAGGAATGAGAATTTTTTTATTGAAAGAGCATAACTTTGACATTTGAAAAACAAAACCTCCTTAGTGAATCAAATCATCACTGACATCATAGATTTAGTCAAGATTTGACAAACTTGACATACATGCAGGAAACAGTCAAAGATCAAAAGGAAATGACTGTCAATATATGTGGTAGAACTACTATATTGTCTGCCCATTTCTGACTGAGTCAGCTTTAGGATACAAATTACATTACAAATTTGAGCAAGCAAAGTTAAACAAACTTTTCCTTATTTTATTCTATTTTATTTTATTTTATTTTATTCTTATCTTATTACAAGTTTAACTATTGATTCGTTAGATTTGGATTTGAATTGCTCAGGTTAAATTGCTATTTATAATTGCTAATAACTGCTCCAAACAAACTATTGTTACACACTGTTACTAAATTTCCCAAAATGTATACAAAGGTTGCTATAAGGCCAAAAAAAAAAGGTTTGTCTCAAAGCTCACGAGAAATTTAAAAACAAATGCGAAATGCGATTTTTTTATAAATTTTTATTCGATTTTTTCATGGTATTTTGAGAAAAAGTCTGATTTTCGCCGATTTTTATGGAAAAACTATATAAAAAAAAAAGCACAATAAGATGAGGAAATGTTAATGTGGAATTGCTCAGTTTTAGTTTGTTAAATTCTCAAGCCTCTGTAAAGCAATAAAATATGAGAACAGAATATGTTGTTTTATAATCTTTTCTCTTCAAATGAATATGCTCTCTCTTGTGGAGTACATGAAGGACTGAATGTCACCTAAAGACCCTATGCTTTACCTCTTGCTATAATTCTAATCTGCTTTTCTGTTTAAAATGTTATAACACCCAGTCGTTGACCGGGGACAATTAGTGAACCAGGGACAAAAACACAATTCAAGTTTTGCACTGCCTAAACAGGGACTTTTTGCCAATTTTTCGGTATGAAAAAAATTAAAGTCTTCAATATACCTGAAAAATGCACCCCAACACATTGGGGTTTTTCTCACTCTCTTTCCTCATTCTCTATCTAGGCCTTCTTGTAGGTGTATTAGTAAAAGAAATTTTACAAACAAACATCAAATTTTCAAACAAAAAGATGTTTGGTACAGTGAACTTTCCTCTGAACTTAGATGTGTACTTGAATTCGTTTATTGTCGCTACTGGCAAGGTTATGTAGTTTATGAAATCAAATCAGGTGTGAAATCAAATCAGGTGTTATTTATCTATCCCAAGTCTCGAAAACGAACCAAGTGCCAAGTACTAAGTATAGCGTCCTTTGTAAGATGCTAAAAATACATCACTATGTAATGATGGGGTTGATGGCAGGATTTAGCGGGCGGCACGTGCGGGCTGTGTTGGAGTTTGCTCTACCAGCATGTTGTCCTGGTGTCATCTTGACGTCAAACCGATCCAAGCTGTCAGCCAATGGTGTGGATGAGCATTGTCTACATTACTTGCATGATATGCCCTCT
Organism: Amphiura filiformis; assembly: GCF_039555335.1. Lineage (NCBI taxonomy): Eukaryota > Metazoa > Echinodermata > Ophiuroidea > Amphilepidida > Amphiuridae > Amphiura > Amphiura filiformis. Next base: position 19,296,715 of record NC_092632.1, on the reverse strand, counting down.
CTCCACATAAGAATATGAAGCTTCCAAATATGCAATGACCATTCCAAATATGCAATGTACTCCCAGGGTTCCCACATGCCCATATATGGTAAGGCTTTGCTTGTAAATGGCCTGGTGTCATATTCTCTTTCATCACTGTTCAACTTGATCTTGAAGAAGTGTGGCAGTCTTTTGCTGATGCCCTGGGGATGATTACTTGCCCATTCAATAACATTGAGACATATGGAGCTTTGTGTACCAAGTGGTACCACATGGGTTATTTGCAGTTGGCAGTCAATTCTCAATCAGCTGTTTATCTGAATCTGTGAATTGAAGCTTGTTGTAAACTGTATACTACCAGTGCCCTGATGATCATTTATGCAGATTTGCCCATGTATGAAGAAATGAAGAAATTGTACTTCTGCCAATCAGGGGATTTTGTTTTAAAATCATGAGGTGCTGAACTACATGTAGAATTTTTTTTACAGATTTAAAGGCATGGGCCTACATGTAAGGCCAAACACAAACACAAAAACAAGTTTGTTTCTCATTTCATTTTTTGGAGCAATTGTACTGCATGCTTTTTTAATTTGAAAAATCCAATTGTTAAAATGCAAAAAGAAAAAAACAAACAAAAAAAAACACCAAAAAACAAAAAAAAAAACCTACAATATTGAACTATATTATTTAAAAATAAATATGAAGTCAATAAAAAATAACCATCAATGCTGCACAAACTTATAATTTTTGCATTAAACCAATTTTTTTATTTGACTTGACCATCAAAATGGGGAATTTAAGGTGGTACTACACCCCTTGATCAAAAAATAATAACACACTGGGACAGGGTTTGAAGGCAGGATTTGAAGGTTTGGGTGTGTAAATTCAAAAAACTGGGTGTGTAAGATTTGTGTACAAACAAAGTATAGACCATGTGGGCAAAAACTGGGTGTGTATATATTTACAAATTTGGTTGTGTAAAACCAGGGATATGGTAAAACACTCCCTTACACGGCTGGCTGGCTGCCTAAGCCCTTGCAGTGCACTGGTAACAAAAGATATTATAGGGGCAAGGAATCCAGTTTACTACACTGGAATTTCAGTGACTCAAGACAAGCGGTATGTTATTTATGACAAGAAAAGAGGTACCGCTAGAATGTTCTCATTTCTCAACATATGTACACGTCTACATGTACAATGAACCACTTGTTCCCTGCCCCCATAATATACAATATAACTTTTGTTACCAGTGTGTGGTTATTTTTTGCGAAAAAGGTAAAATTAGTCACAAAATTTATCAATACATGATACAATGAGTTTCTTTGTTTCTTGGGTATGATTCAGCCAATGTTCACTGGAAGGACGCCAACCACTACAAACTAGCACTACAGCCCTGTTGTATCGATCTTTATGCTTCCACAGGAGCAGGCCCGTATGCAGGATTATTTTGCGAGTGCTGATTTTGAAAAAAGTGGACTTTTTTCAAGAAAGGACAATTTTGTGAAAAGTGGACTTTCTCCCCAAAATTTGGACCCAAAAAGCGTACAAAACTGATTTTTTTTTTGCTTGCTACGCTCGCAGATTGTTATATTTTGGGACTTTTTATATACTCTTGCAAATTGGGGGGGGGGGGAAGGGGTGCAGGAGCCCCCCTTGCACCGGAGGTATCATGTTTCCTGGTTGTCCGTCTGTCACTGAGTCATTCCGTCTGTCGGAACTGGTAAGGCGTACATGTAGAATGATGTGATTTGGTGGAGGCGTGGCAATTAGCAGTCTTCTCATTATAGTCTAATTATAGTAGGATTTTGTCGCAAAATATGCTAATTTGGTAGCTTATTTCCTTGTCAAAAGGATGCACTTGTCGATTGCTACATGTGTCTCATTTCACATAATAGCTAGGAATACATACCAGACTCATCTGAAGTGGAGGTCACTTCAAATCATCCCCAAGTCATATGGTTCAGGAAAACAGAGAACTATCCTGAAACCATATGATTTTTTGATGATTTGAAGTGACCTCCACTTCAGATGAGTCTGGTATGTATTCCTAGCTATTATGTAAAATGAGACACATGTAGCAGCCGACAAGTGCATCGTTTTGATATGGATGTACACATATGGAGTCTCACAAAATAGAAATAGAAAATCAGGAAGTTGTATGATATTTGACATTATCAAGCAACAGGCACTATAACAATGCCACATTATACCATGATTGATGTTCTTATTTCCTTGTTCTCATATCCTTTAGGATGGCAAGCCTATGTTCACAGTTACCAATGTTCCCGGAGCAGGAGCTGATGTTAGTAGTGCAGGTGCTGCACAAGCTGGTAAGAACATGTTTGCAGGTGGATAAATATTTATTTTACTTGAAATAACCTACTATAACTAGGCTTTTTCCAACTAGATTGGAAACAAAATTTGAACCTTCCCAGTTTTACATATGTATTTATACAATTTGAAACGGGGGAAAATTGAGAAAAATGTCCCATGCATAAGTTTATTTTTCTAAAAGCTGGAGCTGGTCGGCTGACCCTCACTGTGTTTCAAACTTCATATTCTGTTCAGGCAATAGGAATGATAAGAAAGCAATTGCATCAATTGTAGACCAGGAAACCAGTATGTTGCAAAAATCAATCTTGCAATGAATAAGTAACAGGTTTCAGATCATAAGTCCATACAAAATGGTCTTGTATAAATGTATGCACCATTCAAAATGTTGTATAACCATTTATAACTAAGTTGTATGTTTAGATGTAGAGAGACTTGTTCATAAGAAATTTTTTATTAACAGTTTATTAACATACACAATCAATGCATGGTTCGCATTATTCTCTGATTGATTTCTCCCGTTTTACTCTGATTGGTTCTCTCTATCTAAGAGAATATGAAAGGTAAATATTTCAACAGCACTTAGTATTACTATTATGATACATAAAATTTGAATGCATTTTGTTCATTTTAGGTCTAGCTGGAACAGGTCACACATTTCCAATGACTACCTACTTGCCTACTACATCAGGTACTGGTGGTAATGGGAATGCCAGTAATGGGAACAAAGCTAGTGGTGCTTCAAGTAATTTCACAATGGCACTTCAACAAGGGGGATTCACAACAATACTGCCACCAGGTAAAATTCATTACAAAAACATTTCCCTTTTATTTAAATTTGTTGATGTTGTGATTGATTGAATAAAGTTTGCCCATCATAAGCCCCGTCATAAGCAAGCTGAGGTTACTTTGCATGTAGCGTTTCAAATTTTTATCTGATGTCTTGATCAATCCTCATACTAATACTTTTGTGTAACTGTGTCCTTTACTGAATTGATTGGAGACCCCATATTTAATAAACCAAGCTTTGTCACCCAAAGACCCCTTAGTTTACCTTTCTCCAAGATACTTGATAGTTTCGAATAGCAAAGCCATTTGAAGTCAGTTAGAACTAGCTATTGACAATTCAACACTTTTATGGGACTTTTTGACTGTTAAACCAGGGACTTGCTCAAATTCTTGTTTCATGTTTTCACCATTGCCCCCCCACATCAAGCCAAAAATTGGGAACATCAATGCTACATAACAGAGCTGCACATTTCTGTTCCAGATTTGTCATCTGCACTCAATTAATACACTGTACACAGCATTAAAGTATTTTATTTTGAAACATTTCAAGGAATAGTGTTTAAGTTGACCTCTGCATGAACTTTGAAAACCTGTCTCTGTTCTCAACTTGTCCAATGCTGGCTGAAATACATTTTGAAATATCTTGAGAAGCAAAATCTATCAAAATCAAAACTCGAGATGACAAAATGGCGTAAATTGGCTGTTGGGTTGGAATATATTGCCCCCCTTGCATCCTACTTGGATCCTAAACTTGTATTGTTGAGATTCACCTGATTTTGTATAGTTTATTATCATTGCTTTGCTTATTGTTGCAGGCACTGCCATCCCTGCTGGAGCCACAGCATTTCCTACAGGTCTAGTGCAATTACAAGGTGGTCAACTGCAACCTGTCACACAGAGTCAGACACCAACCACACCGACAATATACAGGTTAGTTAACCACAATTATATGATAGTCAATTGCAAGCTGTCACACAGAGTCAAACCCCAACAACACTCACAATATAGGTATAGTCCGTATACCTTCCTCGAGTTGGTAAAATAAAATCAGCTTTCAAGATCTTGTCCAAAACTTTTAATTTTTGCAGGAATCTGTTATGCTAGTTAGATTCCCTGCATCATTTCCTTTCTTAAAATGTATACTTTTGTATACTTATCATTACATTTAGATATACAATAAAAACAGTAATCTAAATTACTCACTCAAATATATACAGACTATAGGTGGTCTGTCACACAGTGTCAGACACCAACCTGTCACACAGAGTCAGACACCAACCACACCAACAATATACAGGTTAGTTACCTCACAATTATATGATATAGTCAGTTGCAAGCTGTCACACAGAGTCAGACCCCAACGACACCCACAATATATAGGTAGGTGGTCAACTACAACCTGTCACACAGAGTTATAATTTGGTAGGGACGTATGTGCGTATTTCCCGTGCTGCAGTATCAAATTGCGCGCGTAAAGTTAAACGCCCTAAGTTTCCACGCATACGCAGTACATTTGTGTTTTGTTGTTGCACGCTTGCAGCGCAACCCAAGAAGCATTGACGTCACTACCAAACTTGAGGTGAACCAAATTATAGACACCAACCACACCCACAATATACAGGTTAGTTACCTCACAATTATATGATAGTCAATTGTAAGCTCTCACACAGAGTCAGACCCCAACAACACCCATAATAATAGGTAGGTGGTCAACCGCAAAGCTGTCACACAGAGTCGGACCCCAATGACACAGATGATAATGTAAAGATTTGCCAACTCCCTTGGTATAACTGGAATTTTAAGCACAAACTAAAAGTACCCTTTTGTAAAAAATCCTACCAGCAAATAAGGACACAGACCTTTAATTCTTTTTGGGATAATTCCTCTTCAAGCAGAGGTTACTTTTGGATATCATAACCCATGTATGTTTGTGCGCATATCAATTAACATGTGCAACACATGTCGCACATAAAAGATTATAAATCTAGAATCAGAACCTGCTTTCAATTTGTAACTTTATCATTGATAACTACATGCATTTTTGTGGAAGTGAAAATACTTTTGGATAGCTGTAGCTTGAAATTGAATGTTGGCATGACCTAGTTTCCTTTCAGATTTGTCTTAGCACTGTTAATAAAGTTTTTTTTATTACGGAGAACCTTGAAATCATCTCTCAGGGTATGAAGTGTTTCAGCAATTGACTTTCTACATTGTAATTTGGAGAAAAGACACATTTTCTTTTCCAAACTCTGTACCTATGAACCTGATTTTACTTCAGCTGAATTTGCTACATAATAGCCATGTGAATGTTTTTCTTCACCTCTCAATAAAAGTCAGTTTGTTATTTTTTCATTCTACTTTTACAGATTAGCACAACCCCCTGCAGCAGCAGCAGGAAACAGTACTGGCAATCAAATCCTGACGGCAGCATTATACCCCTCATCTATATCAAGCCCTGTCTCAGTAGCCTCTACAACAAGTCAATCTACATCTGGGTCATCGTTAACTATGCTCAGTAATGTCAGCACACAACCTCCAAATGCCATCTGTAAGTTTAAAGTCCATGTAAAATCAACACTACCTATGAGGAAAATTTTGCAAATATCGTGGGGATTTCAAATGGAATAAACACATTAAGCAACTCTGAATTTCACCCTGAATCTTTAACTGAGGGAGGCCAAGGGTGAGTTTCAAATGGAGCTGCTAATGTGTTCATTACATTTGAAATTCATACTATGGAAGATATTTCCAAAATCTTCCATAGAGTAGAATACATTTCAAGAAAACTGTTTTTTGGTAGTATCTTTGAAGTAATTGAAACAATAATTGAAGGACTGTCAGGAGCAAGAATGATTGCTCCTCTACAGCTCCTCTTATGTTGCATTTGCAAGAGTAATTTATAGCTCATCTTAATGACTCATAAACTCTGTACACTTAAAAGTCCATTGGTGGAAACAGCTCTTCCTAAGCTCTTCTTGGGGAGACCAGAAGAGCTGTAGTGTTTCTAGACCACTTTTTTTTTTTTATTGTTCAAGGATAAAAAAGTACTATGTGAAACTTCTCACTATAGAAATCATTTCTCATAGTCAATTCATTGTAAGAAATTAGCCTTGCAGTGAGAATACTTTGAGAGACTAGCATTTGGGCATCAAGGAGATGTTTGTACAACAAAAACATGTTGTCCAGTTCCCAAGCTCATACTTATTAATATTTTTAATACACTAATGTTGTGATTTACTTATCTGAAAAAGTACCGTTGGGAGTGCCAAAATATGTGCATTGCTTTTATACAGAGGTGTAAGTCTTCCGGAAAATTCCGGAAATGTGGCCAAATAAAGAAATTTCCGGAAATGTAAAAAAAAAAAAAAAAAAAAAAATGAACAATTTTTTGTCATAAAAAGACAAAAATTTTTTTTTTTAGGGGTGATACCCTGCAGCCTATTCCCGGACAAGCCCCCTTGCACTTCCGGAAATTTGGCGAGGTGCTCGCCTTTGGCTTGCATGTTTTTCAGGGAGTGGATCGTTACCTCACTTACACCTCTGTTTATATGCTGGAAAAACTTGCTCTTAGAAAACATACTGTAAGAATCTAATGTGATGCACAAAACTTGGCATGTCCCAATCATTGCCTCTGCCACTGTATTTAAGTTTACACAAAGATCAAGATTTTGAAGGTTCACATATTGTTGGAAATATTTCACTCTATTTCAGGATGGAAAACAAGCAGTTTTCCACTTTTAAGCCTTGCAGGTAGTTCACTAATATAAGCAAACATTATGGATTGTCAAGCTTACAACGTCTTTACTGTTACTTTCAACCATTGTATCTTTGCAGCAACTCCTAGTACTAGCACACCACCACCATCAGCCGCAACCCCAGCCACACCTGTCATGTACCAGACACCCCAGGGTGTAGTCTACGCCACATCTCCCGGTACGGTTAGTGCCTTATCAGAAGGCATCTTCCTAAATTATCATCCCTCATCGTCCAACTCACTCTCATTCCCTGCTGAACAGGGTATGTTCCGTAAGATTTCTTGGTACTCTTGCATGAGTGTGATTTGGATGGACCCTTACATCATAAACATCTCAAAATATCAGCGGTTTTCATAGCACCTACACGAAATGATTTATTCAATTAACCGGGTTGCTGCTTTGTCGTTGAGAACACAAGGTGTTGATTCATTTGTTTTGGTGTTAATTGCAAAATGTTGATACTTTGAGATGTATCTTGTATGGTATGTACAACAGATTGCTGTGGAATTTATTTTAACTGCACATTCGGTGATATCTTAACATCGTTATAACAGGTTACAGGGATGGGGTCTACAATATGATTGGCCGAAACATTTGATCAGGAAAAACATTTAAAATTGGCTACACCTATGAGACCACATATTTGACCTGCTCTGACAAAACCAGGAACAAGTTGCATTTTCGACATTTCATGATTTGAATAAAAAAGCACTAGAAAATAAGCTTTAAAATTATACCAAAATTATATAAATAGCATCAATACTTTTCAAGATAGGGATAATTTTGTAAATGATACCTTGATATTTTTGCCAAATTGCTATTCTGAGTAATGGGCCAATTAGTTTCCTGCCTTACTCAGGATTGAATAGGGATTATCATAGTTCAAATGTTATTGATTGAATAAATCTCTTTTTAATAAGTACTTTCAAGAATTTAAAAGTCCACTCAGTCCAACAGTCAAATACCATGAAATTGAGAATTCCAAAATTCAATTATTTTCATGGGAATGTCAACTTTAAAGGCCTATAATGCAAAAACATGTCTGGTGACTTGTTGCGGGTTTTGTTGGAGCTGGTCACATATGTGGGGATTGACAAGTCTCCAAGCCCTACTTACAGTTATTTCACTACTAACAAACAAATGTATTTAATGGCGTTAGGTTTCATAAGTACTGTAAAAAGTTGTAATTGAAGGTAGTGGAAGGATTGTTTCAGTTGAATGGCCTGATCTTATGGCCAAATATAATAAATTAATATCAAGAGTCTTATCAAAAGAAACCTAGGGATTTAGAGAATTTTGTGGCTTGACTTGCCTTCATTGTCAACAAGCTTTGAAAACCTAGAATGAATTACTGTTTTGATTAACAACAATTAAATTAGATAAACAATGCAATTTTACTGTGTTGCTATTGCCAAATTGGTTCTATGTTGTAATTGTATTTGCCAGAAGGTGTTTTCAAAACTTGACAGCAACTTTGACAAAGATTTTTGAAATTTTACTAATTACCAAGTATTTTAAGATTATAGCGACTCTTCGCTCACCAAATTTCCATTAACCCAACGACACATATCCGGTGGTTTCTGTTGATTGATTTTTTAGCATTACAAATGACAATTTAAGCATGTAATGAGTGACACAGTGTGATGCATGGAATAATGTTTTGTTCATTATTCATCATGATTCAAAAGTACATGGAATAGCAACATGAGCAAGGTTTGAGGTAGCAATATTATAGTGTAACACTAAATATTTTGATGTGATCGTGTTTTTTAAAGAACTGCAGTTTGCTAACAGAAAATCCTGCCATATGAAGCAATTCAAGCAAAAGCACCTACATTTTGTAAGCAATTAAGGGATTTGGGGCAGACCATAGACAAATTGCTAAAACATCATTGTTTATTTAGAAAGATGGATTATAGTGGTATAATTGGTTAGGGTAGGGGTGCAAAATGTTGGTGCAATATGTTGATATCTCAACACGGGCAGATCCAGGATTAGAAAAATGCTAAAATTGACTGTTTTTACCTAGACATTTGTTGATTTTGTATGATTTGATGGGCTGGTGGAGGGTTTTCAACCTACCTGGATCTGCCCCTGCTCAACACTGCAGATTAAGACAAGCAATAATGCATTGAATTTGATGTGAATATTGTTGCACCTGTTCATTGATTTCACAGGTAGCTTCACTGCAGCTCAGCCAGGTAATCAACCCATACATATAACAGTGCCAATGATATCAAGATTTGCATCCGTAAGTAATTCACATCCACTCTTTTTAAATGAAGTGCAAACCTGTTTGACAATAAGGTATAGACCCTGTACAATACACCACCCAGGCCAGAACAGTATAACAATTCAGTTCTAAGATGACAGAGGGACAGGTCTCTAGATTGATTCCACAACCATTCATAACTACCTACAGATTCATTGTATTATCATAGGAAATTTCCAGTGAAGGCCTCTTGGAGGACATAATTTTATTTAAATGAAGATGAATATCCTCTATAGTTAAAACTTCTAAGGGCACATCTTTAAGGTAGAAACATCGGCTACGGTGTCATGCACAGATTTAGTTTAAAATGATACAGGATGTGTAGTTGGGTGAGAAAAACTTGCCTGCCAAATTTTAATTTTCGCCAACAAAGAGTTTTTGAGTTATGCCATTTTTTATCATTAGGAAACCCCATTGACTTTGCACATAAAGTGGTTTTGACACTAAGCCTCGTTCACTAAAATTGGTAAAAGTTTGAAAATAGATACTATGTTTAAATATTATTTTTTCTCCTTTCTATCCCCTTTATAGAACTGCCTTTTGGATCTTTTTATTACAAAAATGTTACCAAATAATATTAGTGACTTTTTTCCTATATATTGGCCAGTAATAAAGGGGATATTTGAAGGTAATGTTAGTACTTGCTCAAATTTTCTTGATTTGATCTAGAAACACTGAATGACCCAATTTCATAATTATTGTCTGAGGTAACCATAGGGCCAATTTTAACAAATAAGGTGTCATATGAAAGGTTATTAAATTTAGAAACTTTTCTCGCCAGCTTTTTTTAATCAAGTGTTTCTATTTTAAGTTATGGATGTTTCTAGATTTCCCTAATTTAAAAATAGAAAAAATGATTTTTCTCAAAAAATAAACACTTTATCAAAAAAATCTGGCGAGAGAATTTAGATATTAGGCTTATTAACCACCCCACGAACTTTGGAAACCATATCATATTCCCTCTAGGCTAGCAATAATTATTTGTAGAAAAAAATAGGGAATTTTCAAAAATAAAGAAAAACATAAGAAATGTTTAAATTTCCATGAAACATTAAAAATAAGTGGAGTAAAGACTTATCTTAAATTGGTTATATATTTGATATGGATACAGAATTCTGATTTGATATAGTGGCTATTTTCCTGCATGTGCCTCTTATCCGATGATCCTACCTTAACAATATATAGACAACCCTGATTGGGTAGTGGCTACCAGCTGAGATAGATGAGGAAAACTGGAGTACATGAAGCAAGACTTGCGATTACGGTCATGAAGTTACTTGAAGCTCACTTACGGCACTTGGTAAGAGTGGTGGCCGTGGTGGTAAGAGGATAGTGCTTTGACTACAGCACCAACCCGTCATCCTCAAATTACTCAATGGTTATAAATATTGTCTTTTTGTTTTATTTTGCAGGGACTTGGTCAAGGAAGTCCATCTAAAGAGGGCAACAACAATACAGACCACCACCTGTCAGGCAAAACTTGATATTTACCAGGGAAATGAAGAAAACCTGATATCATGATGTGAAATGAACAAAACCTAACTTGTGAACCTACCACAACATTCCTTTTGTCTGTATGTGCTCATAGCAAGAGGTAACTCTCAGATACATGTATGAGAGAAGATGATACAGTTGCTATAATAGTTGCAATCATTGGACAGATGGATACCAAGGAGCACCGGATGAAGGCCAACACTCTTTGCCAGCCTCAAGAAATATTTTGTTTTTGTCAAACCAGAAAGAACCAGCATACTGCAACATATTTTTCATATGCATTATTAATTTTGTGAATTTCATGAGGCCGCAAGAATGATGTTTTCCCCTAAGGCCTGTGATAAATATGTGCAAACATGGTGTGCCACTATTAGAGGTTCTACAAAGTTGCAAAAATATGCTTTGAAAATAGTGTTTTGCAGTATGGGCACATGTGGGTCAGGTTTGTGCATTTGTTCTGCAGCTTTTGTGTAGCAGTGCCTTTTCTTAAGATAAAACAATGAATTTTTATATTTGCAAAGCTCAGTTCAATGTCAATTTAGTACTAATTTGAGTCTTTTTGGTAACTTTTGACTAGGACATCTATTCTGTGCATGTGGAAAAAAATGAACATAATTATGTGATAGCTTCTATCATCACTTGACTTACTGGAGGATGAAAAGCTGGAGAAAAATTAATGAACTGAGCCTAGTGAATGTAGAAATTTACTTGTCTTTTTAAAAATTTACTTGTATAAAGTGAACGTAAATTATATTGTATGTATTAATATATGAGGAGGGGATTTTCAGCATGTAAGTGTTGCTTCATTGTGTGCAATCAATACTGAACCATAATTATTACTTTCAATTTTGAAACTTGATTGGGCAATCTGGACCTGTTTGGTCTCAATATTGAAATGGCTACATAGTGTACCCAGTACAATGTAGGTGTTGGGAAGTGCTTTTAAAATTCATCCTTAGCTCCATGGGTATCTGATGGAAGGCTATGGGTAGAATTAGAAAAAAAAATCTACATGTATCAAGATTCTTCCTATAGACAAACGGCTGAAAATACATGTACAAATGAAATACACACCAATAAAATGTGTGATGCTCATTTGTTCTAGTGTACAGCAAGGTCTGCTATATTCCTAATATGTGGAACAGATTGGAATCAAATTAAAAACAAAACATTGATGATGTCACATGAGCGCTGTTCGCCAGCTAATTCATTAGCATAATTTGTAGCAAATAGGTGTCTTAAGATGACACTGACCCTTGCACCCATTTTGGGTCAAAGCAGACATGCATAGTGTGCTCAACTTTTTAATATTGCAATATCAGCACTGATACCCTTTCAATATGTTGAATATCTAATTTTCCATTCATTATTGCATTATTTTGTTTAAGGCCAATTACATTGGACATGGTGCCACATGAAAAGTTACTTGAAGTACCACTTAAATACAAATGTCAAATGTTTTGACACTTAACACTATTTTGTATGTGTTTCAATTAGAATTAGTAAACAAAATTGAATTGATTAGAACAATTTTGTTGTATTTACAATTAACTTGATAAATTTGAACAATAAATGATAGAAATTTAAGATAACTATGCAATGTTTTTGTAAGGAATTTTGAAGAGAATTACCTCAGAAGTATTTTTGTTAACTAGACAGGTTATAAAATATGTCAAGGAGTTAAGATCATGTACAAGTTGTGTGTTGTCAGTGCATGTGACAAGCATGGGATGTCTTAAGATGTAAATAAATGTACATTATAGAGATGTGTAATATTTTGATATAAAGAAGGGTAAAGTTTCAAGATGAATTGTGCAAATTGATTTCAAAGTATAGAATCTTTTTTCACGAGTTGGGTTAAAGCAGTTTGTACCATCGAAAATGTCATTTTTGGTCACAGGATTAAGTTAAATTAAACAGTCTTTGAATGTTTAGGATGGTTTAAACTTAAGGGCTTGGATAGCGACATTTTCACATATTTTTTGTGGGACCTGAGAGCACATCAGACATATCGAATTGCATTTTGAATACGAGGAATGTCCTTCTGATATCAAATAATTTTGATTTTTTTTAAATTTGCGATATAATACACATTTTATGGCAAATGATTGTAAATTGATATTTTTGAAATTTAACAGTCCTCGAAGTAAATTGTATAAATCTAATGATATGTACTTAAAGTGTATGTAGCTGGGATGAAAAGCTGTTCATCATATAAAAATTTTGACATTTCGTATTAAAGATATAGATTTTTTTCCCAAAAGACACCCAAAAAAAATGTAGGTCTTTTGGGGAAAAAATGTATATCTTTAATATGAAAGGTCAGAATTTTCAATTAGTGGTCAGCTTTTCATCCCAGCTACATACACTTTAAAGTTGGTCTGAACCCTGGAATTATGGAAACTTTCGGGCCTCATAACTGCTTAATTGTTGGTATATAAAAGTATACATATTTAGAATGGCAAAGACTTGATAAGTTCATCTGTGAGGTCCAATTTGGGCCAAAATATTCATTTTTGGCCCAAAATCCCAAAAAACGTTTTTTTGGCCCACTTTTTTTTCGTGCAACGTAAAACAAATTCTTGGGCCAAAAATGTTTTTAAATTAATTTTTAAAAACTAGATACAAATATATAGGAGCCGTTTTTTCATTTTTTTGAATTTTGACCAACTTCACCAAAAATATTTGGGCGAAAATCTGGCTTTTTTATGATTTGTTTGAAAATTCAGCATTTTTGACCATTTTTGGTGCAAATTTCTCGAAGTTGGTCGAAATTCAAAAAAATTAAAAAACGGCTCCTAAATATTTTTATCTAGTTTTCAAAAATTAATAAAAAAAAAACGTTTTTGGGGATTTTGGGCCAAAAATGAGCATTTTGGCCTAAATTGGACCTCACAGATGAACTTATCAAGTCTTTGCCATTATGTATACTTTTATATACTTTAGACCAACAATTGAGCAGTTATGAGGCCCGAAAGTTTCCATAATTCCAGGGTTCAGACCAACCTTAAGTGAATATCATTAGATTTTTAAAGTTTAAAAATTATTTGATATCAGAAGGACATACCTCGTATTCAGAATGCAATTTGATGTCTGATGTGCTCTCAGGTCCCAATACTGTGCAAACGTTGCTATCCCAATCCTTAACCAGTAGACTGTAAAACAAAATTATAATACGATCTGATCCAATTGGACCAAAGGTAGCCAAAATGTGGTGAAAATTAAGACAGGTGAAAATGTTGATAACTTTACAACCAAGCATGAAAGATGCAAAGGATTTCAACAACAAAAATTATAGCAATAATGAAACTGAAATATAGGCAAAAAGTGAGGAGGGGAAAAAACCAAAAAAACATAAGAAAATGGACACATAAAATTTTCATAACTTTGCAACTAGGGATTAACATCAGTAAATGTAGGTACTGAGCAAGTTTGTAATGGTAGCAACTCAATTTTCAAAATTTCCAACTTTGTGGTCACATTTTCTCCTTGGCCTGATTGGATTAGATCGTAACAATTTCAAGGCATTTGAAGGACAACACTTGCCCAGACATAATAGGGACAGAATCTTGTATTTCTACCAATTGTACATATTTGTATATATATAATTTTTGTATATATTTTGTACATACCATAGTGAGAGGGTATAAAATATTGGAGTATTATTAAAATGGCTGAAGTTCACCCTTAGTAATAAATAAAGACACCTTCAGAACATTTATATGTATGTAGTCCAGCAACCTGAGATACCAGTAGTTTTTTGCTGGATACAAATCACTCCTAAGCAAGTTTCTAATGTAAATTTTGCATGTTTTTTTTTTGTGATAGATAAATCCATCCATTCCATTTATGTTAAATTATTATTTGTTATTAGTAATAAATATTCTGTTTTTACATCTTTAAGTTATACTTATAAGTAACAGTCATCATTAAAATTAAGACTTACAGTATTTGAAGACCAGTTGTGTTTGAGTAACTGTAATTATTATTTATATTAGGCTTCTACATGTTACAAATGAAACTATACTGCACTCAAAAAGTATTTTTATTCTTCAAACAAAAATGATCTCTTAAAAAATACACTTAAATAGATATCAATAGATGGAGAATTTTGTTCTGCATATGTGACCCGTTACAGCGAAAGGTACCTTATGTCGGCTGCTACAAGTGTCTCTTTTTCCCCAATGTTGGCAGAAAATATCAAACAATAATGACAATCTGAAGTGGCGATCATTTCAAATCATCTACAAGTCAACGAGGTTCAGGAATGTCCTCTCATTGTTAGTGGGTGGCTAATACATACCTATACAAATACAATACAATGCTTTTGTAACCCACCACTCATGCCACTTGAACAGGGATTAGCCATATCAAATAAAGACTAGAGCTGTATAACAAACAGTTCTATAGACAGGTACAAGCTTATTATCCTCTACAACAATAGGATTAATGATTGGTTTAGAATGCATTTGTTACTAGCAAAATAAGGCATATGTAGCTCCCGACTTAAGGTACCTTTTGCTGTAACGGGTCACATATTTGCAACACCGGTACTTTATTCCTCCAAGCTATATGTATTTGAATGACAAAAGCTGTAAAAGTGACATGTAATATTTCCTCCCTCATTACAGCATGACAGACTAATGTGTAATTGCCCTGTGAATATCATTATCTGTGTGCTTCAAGGAAAAATCTATGCAAGTTTTGTCACCTTTGAAATTCTCTCTTTTTTCATTTAAAGTTGTAAGTTGGGGGATGCTTCATGCTGAATGAAGTATCAAAATATGCAGAACACATTTGTGACATGATCAAGGGGAATGAGTCACATGTCGACCCTGGTCAAAAATGAGTTTTTACATATATTTGTAAAGAGGACATTTAGCAGAGATGCCAGTTTTCCTAATTTATAAGGAATGAATGAGTGTCTACACTTTGCAACTTGCTGATTATTTTCAACAAGCAAGTGGCATCTCTGATTTAGAGCTTTCAGAAACTGAAAACCACACGTTGATACGACTTTTCTTTGTGAACTTACATCAATTTATCAATTGCTGAAAACAACATTGAACAAAAGAATTTTCTCTACCGATATCTCAAAATCATTATTAGCGACATCCGACTCATTTCCCTTGATCATGTCACATTTCTCCATCTTTTGACTACTCTTGTTGGTAATTTAGTTTTAGTGTCTTAAAAAAATTGCTTGTATTTTAAGTATAAAGATATTTTTTGTGTGTAGTTAATATTGATACTTATCCTTAATGTTTGTATTTTGTTGCATAGAGAAAGACTGATATAATAATATTTAATTATTATTTATTGTTATGTACCTCATTTGATAAATGCTTTTAATGTTACAAACAACTCAATGAGCCACTGCTTATAGCAGAAATCAGGATGGTTTTCATGTGATGCAAGAATATATTGCACATATCAAATCATTGAAGTTGTATATTATTTAAGTTCTTGTGATATATTCTTGTATCACCCTCAAAGCTGTTTAATTTGATTTAAATAGTTTCACTCCTCATAGTTATCTATGTAGTCATGAAATTTTAAAATGAAAAGGATTTCATAAAACTGTCTGCATATCATGAATTACACAGGGATAAAAAACCCAAATGTCACACCAGAAAGAGATTGGTCATCAAAATTTTAAACTTTGTGGAAAAAATTTAAAAAAGGGGAAAGTAAAGTGGTAAAACAAATATGGTCGGTGTGGACATGAAACTTTTGGTTGTAACCTTATCAAGCATTGTGTGAAACAATCCTGAGGTATGCCCTATTTTCCACCATATATCATGTTTGTCTAAATGTGCCATTTAAATGCTTACAAAGTTTGATGATCATTTCTATTAGAAACTATGTTAAAATCTATTTTCATTTAGTGGCTGTGGACATCCACCCATTGCATGCATTTAGTTGTTAGGTTTGTTTGGGTGAAACTATGTTTGGTTGAAGTCCAAATACAGTAATTCCCTAAGCCAGAGGAGTTATTAATCCCAAATTAAAGTTACTGCACTTGGATTATCAAAGTAACAAACCTTTGTTCACAATTTGAAAGTAACTAATGTTGTAATGTATCTTACGATATACATTAACTTTTGTTTCTGCACAGAGCCAGCAAAATAAACATAATATATCTATTGAAGAAAAAAACCCACTGTTTTGTGTGTATACTTCATGAAATTGTTCTTTCGTGTTTACAATGTGTTGATCTAGGGCAGAGTTCTTAACAATATTTGCTTGTGGGCCAAGGAAGCCCAAAATCATTTCAAAGATTTGTGTTTGACGGCTAAATACACCTTGGTTTGCTATGGTTACTGTACATTTCACTGGTCGGCAGGGTAGATCTGGCCCACAGGTCACCATTTGAGAACCCCTGGTCTAGCAGTTTAGAAGTACTGGTCGGCAAGGTAGATCTGGCCCACAGGTCGCCATTTGAGAACCCCTGGTCTAGCAGTTTAGAAGTACTGGTCGGCAGGGTAGATCTGGCCCACAGGTCGCCATTTGAGAACCCCTGGTCTAGCAGTTCAGAAGTAGAGTAATTCGATAGTCTAACACAGATGGTTTAAGAATGAACTGTCACAAAAATTGTCAGAAACAGTAGCTTATGGGGCTCATACAAGTTCAATTTTATCAATGGAAATAGTAGATTTTATTGATCAATATTGTGATGCAGGAGTGGATACAAAACCTACCATTGTGCACTGTTAATGTTCGTGTGTACAGTGCACAATGGTAGATTCAGTATCCAGTCTTGTATCTAGGTCTTTGATATTGAGCAATAAAATTGAATGTGTACATGTATGAGGCGCAAGAGTGGAGTAAGGACATTAAAAAATAAACATTTTGACCACGTTTGAGTCTTTTTAACATGCTAAACTGAAGTTAATGGTCAGGTAAATTAATTCTGTATCAAGATGAATGAAGCTGAATTGGCTGCTTAGAGAAATTGGTCATAGCATTTTTGGCAATATATGAATATTCATTTACTTGTTTCAATTGAAACCCCTTTCGATGTAGAAGTGATGGGCGCTCTACAAGCAGGTTGCACTCATCACCTGTGTATGTCTGCAATCATAGATTGAATACAACACTGCTCTTTTCAGAAATACTAATCTTACAGGTGCGAGTGATCAGCATGATATGAATATTTTTAACATTACAATTCAGGTCTTTATCCCTGTTCTTTGACATCTATGATTCAATGCATTGGTACAGCGTGAATGTTGTTGTGCAGGGCGATATAATCAATAATTGTATTCATCTAATTGCTATGGTAGTTATTCTGTTACATCATCACTTCTAAGCAAATTCACATGCTGATGAAAATTTTTGATGGCAAGGAGGATTAGGAATCATTGCCATTATTGTAATCACGATATACATTTTCATTTCATTAAGCCAAAAAAGGGGGACAACTTGTTTTTGCTGTATTAAGGTTACACAAAGAAACGTATAAAAAACGTACAAAAAATGTATAAAGTTGTTCTCTAAAACCGCGTTTTCTCAGCAATCAAATATCGCAGTGAGTCAAATGTTGGTGAATGGATGTATCTTTACATTATTTTTGTGTGTTTATACAAATTTTTAGAATCCGTTTGAAAATCCTTTGTTTAAATCATTTTTACGCACCGTGTTCACAAGATCAAAAACGCGTTCCATGCAGTTTTTTTCAAATGTTCGCTCCGTATAAAACCACGCCAAGTGATTGTTTTCTCCTTTTTTGTATTGTACTACAAATCGACCAAAGAAATAATGTTGCCATGGGGAAGAACCAAATACAGTACCGATTAAATTTTATTAGCCCGTTTTTGGGAAAATTTTTCGAGAATCTTGTACCACAAAACACTGTTATGTTACATTATCAATATCTGGATTGTGGAACGTTAATTTTGATTTCTAACTGCCTACATTATTTCTCAAATGTCTGTCGCTTACTTTACCATTTGAATTTCACTCCAAATTTAAGCTACTTTTGCAAAAAACAAGGTTTTTCGCCATCAATACCTCCGACATTTACAGCGGTGATGAGCTTGTTTATCATAAGAGCCTGTTATTCACTATTCCATAATAGTCAGTTTGAGATTAATCAATTTTATACGTCCCTCAGTGGCTCAATCGGTTAGCGCGTCGGATTCACGTTTGACTTCACAATACAATAGTTTTGACCTGGAAAACTTTGGTACGTGTTCTAGTCCCTATGTGGTCCATTCCATTTATTTTATTTTATTTTTCTCTCACTTTTTTTTTCTTCTTTCTAGTTCGTTTTTTTTTTCTGACTGCAGCGATTGATTGTTTTTGCCCGTTTTTATTTTTCATTATATAATTCAGGAATTTTTAGGCTATAGGCCTACTAGTCTAATAGGCGCGGCCTATGAATATATTTTTACAAATTAGATTAACAAAATATTGTTTGTTGGTTTTGTTATTGTTGTTGTAGTTATTGTTGTAGGCCTATATATTGCATGATCAGGGTATAAATAGGCCTACTAGGCATATTACAGCCTATCGAAGCATTGATTTATTTCACAACATATATCATCCAGGATAATTTTAAAAATTGAAAATTTAGAAAATCGAAAGGAAAATTGCCGAAAACGGCTGCCCACAATCAACCCCCATCAGCCCATATGGTCGTGTCACCCCCTCCCTATCCCTGCCAGGGATCCCTGCAACATATAGGATGACTCACGAGCAGCGGTTTGTCCGTGGCCCTAGTTCAGATTGATACACTATTGTACGTGTGAGTTCATTCTTTTCTGCATGGCTGTTTCCATTATTAACTTGCGCCCCTCTGGAATCAAGCCTTGAAAATCAATTGTATTTAACCTTAAGTGTACCAAATCCAATGTGCAAAGGGATGATTTTTTTAAAATTTTGTTATTATTTTTGTGTCAGGAATTATAAATGTTTCAAATCTCAAATATACATGGTCAAATCTATTGCTAATTGCTAAAAACTTTTTTGAAAACTAGAGATAGGTTTTTCATACGTATTTCAACAACTCTGCCTATTCACCCATTGCACGGTTCGGCCATATGCGAGTAGAGTCTGAATATGGCAGTATGCATGAATAGGAATTGAACCAGTCATATAACATTTGTGTAAAGTTACGTAATACGTCCTTTCATGTCTATTACCAGTTCGAGGCTCTCCCTGCATATGGCGAAACCGTGCAATACGCGAATACCTTTGTATAGGAGCCAAGCATTGTTAATCGGTGATGAATCCACAGTCCAGTAGCATATACACGACGCAAGGTTACGCATGAGCACGTAAAATTCGACATGCCTGGAACTTATGCGTAAATACCACAGAATTCTATGGTAAACACTGTCTTATGTGGGAAGTAGCAGCTAATAAACATAACAGCTTTATTCTTTAGTTCTTAAAAGTGCTGATATCAACAGAGAAATCACTGATCTTCTTGTAAGGTTGAGTGGCAATGACGAATGGACATTCCGAATGAAAGAATCATGTGAATTGGAGGATCTTTAGCTTGTTTTCGTTGTTGAAAAGGATTCAATCATGTTTCACTCTGCGTTCATCTGCCTGGTTTACTTCGCTCGCTGCCCTCGCGAAGTAAACTACACAGAACTGGCAGCATACATGAATGGAAATTGAACCAGTCATAACATTCTGGGTTACGTAATTCTTCCTTTCATGTATGCTGCCAGTTCGAGGCTCTCCCCACACATAGTGCATTTATGGCGCGATGGCGAAACCATGCAAGTAGTGAATAGAGGAGCAAATCAGGAGCAGTTTGAGTTGTCACCATGACAGTGGTGGACTGAATGAGTTTTGCAATGGAGCTCTTTAACTAGGGATGCTTGCACTCATTGAAATAACTATACGACACACAACAATATATTTAAGCTCACAAAAAATTTATTTCTCTTGGGTAAACTAGGCAATAACACAGGTCACATGCATATTCTCCTATAACAATTAATTTAGTTTACTCCATACAGTCTGTATTGTCTTGTGGTCATTGACAGACATGGCATAACTTTTGGGAACAAAATAGCTGGTTCTAGTAACCATAGGCATATAGTTTAAACAACCCCATTTGAGGCCACAAGGTGGACCCCTAGACCCCATGGCATATTGCTCATTGGAACATTAATTTTGTCTTTAATAAATGTATCGTGTTTCTCCAATGCCTCCCACCTAAGCTATGCCTTGCATTGGGATCTGTTCAAATCTTTGGTAATTTGTCTCATTAAATAACAAAGATTTCCATAATATATTCAGTATTTCACAAAATGGCTATCAAGCAATCAAAATCTACAATCAAATTTGGAAATTATCAAAATGAGTAACAAAAATACAAATATGTTACTCCTATGAATTTTCTGTTTTTAATAATTGAGATGTTTCACATATCCGAAGCACTTCAATGGGTAGTGTCTAGTAAGCCTGGATACTAACTGTATTGGCTACCCTTCATAACTGCCTTTTAAGCTTTTAAGACAAAGAAATTTATTATTTACATATGCTACAGGTAAATTAAGTATTTCTTGGCCAAACTGGAACACTGTGAACGCTAGTGGCTCCGCGAATGCATACACACGCCTTACATTGCGTACATGCTTAGTACGCTACATGGACGCAACGCGAATGTTACAGTTTGGCCAAGAAACACTTAATTTTCCTGTAGATCATTCTATTGCTGGTATCTTCAGATGTAAGTACTCTGCAGTAAAAACTTGGAACACTTTGTTGAGGTTATCAATGGTTTCCATGTCCAGAGCTTCTTTGGTGTCTTCCACCATGTGCCAAGTGGCTGGGAATGGATACGCAATGACGTGTAAACATGCAACACCTGTAATTGAACATGCAAGAACAAAAACATGGTCAGTAGTTGTTAGTAATATATATGTGCATTCTTTGCAGAGCTGACTGATACTATAATTTATTTTTTGAGCAGCTTGCCTGCTTGTTGAGATTGGATCAGTTGTGAGTGTGGCTCACAACTGGCTTCCCAGCATTCAAGAACATACTTTAATGTTTGAGTGTCTTTAAGTTAGCTTTTTACAAGCTACAAATTTACAACTGGACACCAGAATAGCCATTTTAACTTGCCCATCCAGTGTTGCCAAAACTTTTCAGTGCCAAAGCCCCTGTCCTGGCCAAGGTATACTTTAACGCACAAATCATGCATATTTAAGCGTTTACCTATACTTTGGGGACCCCTTCAAATCCAAAGTCAAAAGTTCAACGCGTGCAAAATCTTGAAAACGTACGCGTTCAAATATTGCATGATTTGAATATAGAAACACCTGATATTGTGCATTTATTTTCTTAAGGGCTGGGGTATGAACGTTTGGACAGTATTTATTTTGGGACATTAGAGCACATCAGACATATCGAATTGCATTCTGAATATGAAGAATGTCATTCTGATATCAAATAATTTTGATTTTTGAAATTCGCAATTTAATACACATTTTATGGCAAATCATTAAAATTGATATTTTTGATATTTAACAGTACTTGAAGTAAACTTTATAAATCTGATGATTAAGTGTATGTAGGTGGGATGAAAAGCCGACGATCAATTGAAAATTTTGACCTTTCGTATTGAAGATATGGATTTTTTTTTCCCAAAACACCAAAAAAAATTAGGTCTTTTGGGGAAAAAATCCATATCTTCAATATGAAAGGTCAAAATTTTCAAATGACCGTCGGCTTTTCCTCCCTGCTACATACACTTTAAGAATATATCATTAGATTTATATAATTTACTTCGAGGACTGTTATATATCAAAATTTGAAAAAATATCAAATTTTTATAATTTGTCATAAAATCTGTATTATATTGTGATTTTAAAAATGAAAATTATTTGATATCAGAAAGACATGCTTCAGTATTCAGAATGCAATTCGATAGGTCTGAGGTGCTCTCATGTCCCACAAAAATACTGTCGAAAGCATAAGAAACGCTCATTTTGGATCCCTTAATTTTTTTGGAAAATAGCCCAATTTTGCCTCACTGTAGTCAATGTTTATGAAATTTCCCCAAAATGTGTAAAAATTAAGACTGTTTGTCAGTGTTAAATTTTGCTGAAAAGTTTGAATTTTGGTATATCGATGGGTACAAATTTCTTGAAAAAATATTGATGGTCCACTTTCGATTTCACAGTGGCAAACTCCTACCAACCAAACTTGAGAGCCCCTGGCCAAATTACTCATCAACTTGTAAGTGCATGGTTCCATTTTCATTTGAGGTGATGGCATGGGGTCTACATCTATAAGCATTGAATCATTTGAATATTGTCAAAAAGATGAAGAAAATTACCCTTAGTTTTATTATGATAATAGTATCATTATATGCACCTTATTCAGTGAAATTACTTACATAAACTGTAAAAAATACCCCTTAATTGGGCAATGTTTTGGACCCCTTCAGAGGAAAAATTTACAATTGAAAGGGTGAAAAAAAATTGAAAATACCCCTTCAGCAAAATGCTTAAAGAAAACCCTGGTTCCGGCACTCCGTGTATCCACGGGTACTCATGCTCATCGAAAATATCACAAAATTAGGGGTCTTTTGACTCTTTTCAGATAAAGAAACATGCTTCCCGAAACAAATAAAAAGGGGGAAAGGGGTAATTTGTCATACCACATGCGTATCACATGTAAATCATTGTAGTTTCATTATTCTTCATTTACGAATCCTACGCACAATTTATCTCAGTTTCATTGTTCCATGTGGCGCATATTACATCACATCAATATATGATGCATACAACAGCGGGTGCACAATGCACGTCGTTTGCATTTTAGCAAAAAAAGGGGCATTATTGAAGGGCAAAATTTTTTGGAAATCGCGGAACTGAATAGGTATGTTTTTATCCTGAAAACTTCATGAAATTAGATGCAAAAGGGGGTGTTTTCAAAGTTCACCGCCAAGCATAAGTACCTGCGGATATACGGAGTGCCGGAACCAGGGACAATTAAAGCTTGCGAAATTGGCTTGCCAGGTCACAGTGAATGACTCTCGACGCAATTGTTCATACCATATACCATATTTACTCTATTAAACACCCCAGGGTGTTGCATTTTGTAAAAGGGGGTGTTTATTAGAGGTAATTTTTACAATGATAAATCATGAAAAAATTGTTAGGTAAGCTTAAAAATCACAGCGAAATGTCTAACCATGACCTTAGGATTAATGACTTCTGATTGAACCGGTTCACTTCCAGGTTTATCATTTTTGACCACTGATCGGTGTGGACCATGGTAAGCTTACTTACACAAGTATGTATATACTTTTCACAAAAAGTATTTTTACACTTTTCTTCAAGCGATTTCTTAAAAGACACTTTAACTAAATTATATATCCAATTACCATAATTAGTGGTCAATAGATTGAGAATTGTGTACTCTGTACTGTGCACATTCAGCATGATGCTACTTTGTTTCTTATTTAATATATCAATGTGAATGAAAAAGAGAGCATTTCAAAAATGACAAAATGACATGGACATTTCCATAGAAACATACAGATTATGAACGCAGCTCAGTGATTATTAAAATATAATATCAGATATAAAAGGCAGCGGGAATTATACTCTGGATGAAATATCCAAATTTGTCATTTATACTCTACCTTATGTGAATCATGCTGATTGCAGAATATGAGTTATCAAACAAAATACAATTTCTCCATCTATAGACCACTTTATTTTGCAATTTAGTTTATTGTCTCTAAGTGTGAAGGTAGTTTATTTATGTGCATAGTATATACTTAAGTATTAGATACTGTGTTTAGTTATCAATTCCAATATGATACACACACACAAAAAGTCATTTAATCGAACAAACTAAGATCCATCTTTCAAAAAGTTTTAACTTTGAGAGGCTATTATGGCTAAATAATTTGATGGTAGCTCCAACAATATTTTTAAACACATCAGTCTTCTTACCTTGGTCTAAAAATGGAGTGTGATCATCCTCAATGCCTCCGGATCCTGATAAACTATTACCTGTGAAATAGTTTCTATGACTTTCTAATAAATTATTTGTGTTCAGGCGCCTCTCTGAAAGATCAAATGAAAAATTAATTTGTAACAGATTTTTTAATGTTCAGATATTTATCTGAAAATATTGAAATGTCATTCAAATCTTGATGCATGATACTCTATCAATGCCATTGAAAGATTTGACTCGAATAGAAATCAGAATCATAATTTGATATTTGTTTATATCCCATCCAACAACAAACAACTAGAAAGTAGGTAAATAAAACAAGATGGAGGAAGTGCAACTAAAAAGTTATAAAAAAGCTATTGGACTCCCTACATAAAATTCAATATAATAGTAAAAGATGATACAATGTAATGCATTGAAGTGCAAGGCAATGCAGTACAATGCACTGCAGTGCATTGTAAAAAAAGTGCAGTGAAAAATTAATTTGTAACAAGTTGAATTTGAAATTCAATGCGGCACAGTGGCAGTGCAGTGCAATGCAATGATATTATTAAAACATACGGCTTGGCATTTTTCACTGTAAACCACATCAATAACTTTCTATGAATTTTAATCAAGATGAATTTTTCATTGTTCAGAAAACATTTCACCTCATCATTTTTACTTACCAACATTTTGCATATGTTGAAACCATTTTCCAGTCTTTGGGAAAAAATCACGAAATTGTGGACTTTTCTCACCAATTAGACTCAATAACACCAACATATCCTGTTACAAAGAATGAGAGAAAATGTTTGTATATGATATTTTGCACATTTCTTTTTATAAAATGCTAGAGTGAACAATATAGCCAATGAGGACTGACACAGGTCATGAACTTACATTATGTACCACATGGGTCAAGTAGTGGTTCACAGCAGCTTAAGGACAACAAGAGTGATGGGGTATAAAGCATCAGACTCAAGAAATAAGATGCTTTATGCACTCTGCTCTTGAAGGATGGTGTGCCGTTGTCAAACGTCAACTTATTTTATGAACTTTACATACACCCAGTATGGATCATATGATACCAACTTGTTTAAATACATTGCCTGCAGGGAAAGCCTAGCTTGCAATATCAATGCACTATCTTGTAACATTAAGGTATGGCACAAAGATAAACAAATCATGTTAAAATGTTGTTCAACTTGACAGAAATGTTTGTATGGCCACAAGAAACCTTTTCCCCAGGGGTGGGTGGGGTTGGAGGAGGTACGATGCATCTTCCCATGACAAAATGTCCACTTTTCAAAAATATTTTTTAAATGTACCAAAGTATTTTGGTATTTTTGGAATAAATTAGTGCCAATGGGCAGTCTTATTTGTTTGTATCAGCATGCACGTATACGGCGTCCTGGTATGGACACACTAAATGTTGACTTACCGCACATACCCGCATACATCTGTGTACGTAATTCTCTGAGATCATGATGAATGCAGCTCCAAAATTGGAAAACTAAGGCCTACTCATCTTGATATGAACGCAGCAAAATAATGTGAAAATGTTTTTAAAAATATCTAATTATTTTTTAAGTCATGAAAAAGTTTTGTATGAAAAACAAGAACAACGTTTTCTAAATGTTATTGTTTTACAAATGTTTGAATATACATTTTGTCAAAACAACAACAGTATTTTTCAAAATACTACATTACTCAAAATACTATATTGTAAACTATGAAAATTAATTTAAATGTTTGCATGCTTGCTTAGGTCTATAATCCTTGGACCAAATCTATGCTTATGAATTTTGAAACTTTGGTGACTGTGGAGGAAGTAATTCCATATTTTTTTATCATCATCACTATATCTAATAGTCCTATATACCTGTAATGAACTTAATGTTACCTATGCAGAATTCACAGGTCATTGCAAAAATATAAAGGAAATTATTCAAGTTTCTTCTCATGAATCAAGTACCATGGAAACCTTTGAAAAATTAAGGTATACATAAATCCCGGGGATATGGAATCATTCCCTGTCAACAATTGACATATCAATAATTATTGCAGTGAAATTCAGATGTTTGCCTGTTCTGGGCCATTAATTTTCTATAGAAGTCAATTGTGGAATGTCAAGAGTGTGTGCTTCCTAGTTGCAAGTCCCTGTGATGCTGTTTAATGGTTTGTGGAATGATATGGGGCCGTAGTAGTCAGCAACAATCGGTACAAACGTTGTGCCTGTGCGTAGCGCACTATAAATCACTGCACATTTTCCGACATACTAGTGGCCCCATGCTTCTGATACAAATACCACAAAGAAGAACATGTTATATTTGAAGACTATCATTTTGGCGTATAATTTTTCTTTCTTTCGTTCTTCCTTTCCTTCCTTCCTGCTCTTTCTTTCTCTCCTTCTTTCCTCCTTCCTTCCTTCCTGCTCAGGGCCCCTGAACCCTCAGGTCAGACCCATGGACTTCGTCCACCCTGTCCACCCACTTGCTACACCCCTGTATGCAGGGTACAATAAGTATGAAAACAAATATGTGACACGATCAATGGAAATGAGTCGGATGTCGCTAATATTGATTTTGAGATATTGGCAAAGAAAGTGTTAAAATTCTTTTGTTTTTTATTGTTTCATCAGCGACCGATCAATTGATGTAACCCAAAGAAAAGTCATTATAAAGACAGGGTTTTCAGTTTCTGAAAGCTCTGAATGTCCTCTTTAGAAAAATATGTAAAACTCATTTTCGTCCAGGGTCGACATGTGACTCATTCACCTTGATCATGTCACATATATTCTGATTTGGTCATCATATCTGTATTTTCTTGTTTTGTATATAGTTTGCTTGTTTTGTTTTCAAATACAACAATCCAGATCTAGCTATCTATTTGCATTGCGTTGTCGGTGACATCATCACACCAAGGTACCTGTTTTGCACACACATCTTTCATATTGGACTACCCCAGTTGCAATCCATACATCCCTATGGAAGTCATGACCTTAGTAACAGGAAAAAGGGAAGGAATAAAGAAAAAAGATGAAAATATAGTACTTTGTTTTGGTGGGGATTCTGGCCCAACCCATCATGTGCCAAGCCATGGTAGTCACAGGTGTTTCAATGATGTTTGCACTTCAAATTTAATGACATTTGAAAAGTATACTCATGGAGTTTGGAGACTATCATTGGGGTAAAACTTACGATTCTGTCCAGTTCTGTTTTCTCTTCTGTGGTAGTTCCTCTGATGAGGTAATACTTGGAGTTTGCCCAAAGGTTTGCTAGATGGCGTGACCCATACAAAGAATCTGTGCCCATCCATCTTATTTAAAGCTTCTTCACCATCAAAAATACCAGCTGAAGAGTGACCATCTGGATCAAAAGAAAACATGAAAATTGAAATTGTATTTTTCTTTCCATCTCTTGGATCACCATCTTGTACTACTTCCTTCTAGGGGTTTGCAGATCAGTGCACAGCTTTGAGTCTGTCAGTTTTGACTTTTATTCTTAATCACAAACTCACTCACTGACTCATCTCATTGACTCATCTCACTTACCGACTCATCTTACCCGCTGACTCATCTCACTGACTCATCACACTTGCTGACTCAACACACTTGCTGACTATCTCACTGACTCACTGACTTACTCACCTCACGACTCATCTCACCCGCAGACTCATCTCACTGACTCATCACACTTGCTGACTCGATGCCAGGGGTAGCGCTAGGTTGCTTTTTGGGGTCCCGGACCCACCAAAATAGAGTTCGGACCCCCTGTTTTTAAATATTCTGCAAGTTCAGGGGTCCCTGCAGACCACCAGTTTTTCAATCTAGCGCTATATTGCAGACATACTATTTATGCTGCATTTTGCAACTCGGACTCACCAAACGCTACTCCGGACCCCCTACTTTTTAATTTTCTGCAAGTTCGGGGGTCCCTGCGGACACTGGAGTGTTTAGTTCTAGCGCTACCCCTGCTCGATGCACTTGTTGACTATCTCACTGACTCACTGACTTACTCACCTCACGACTCATCTCACCCGCTGACGCATCTCACTGACTCATCACACTTGCTGATTCAATGCACTTGCTGACTCATCTCACTGACTCACCTCACTCACTCATCTTTCCCTGACTCATCTCACTCACTCACTCACTCACTCACTCACTCACTCACTCACTCACTCACTCACTCACTCACTCACTCACTCACTCACTCACTCACTCACTCACTCTCCCACTCACTCACTCACTCACTCACTCACTCACTCACTCACTCACTCAACACCCCCACTCACTCACTCACTCACTCACTCACTCACCTACCTCACTAACTCATCTCACTCACTGACTCATCTCACTCACCGACTCATCTCATTCACTCACTGATCTCATCTCTGTTACTCATCTTACTCACTCACTCACCAACTCATCTCACTCGCTAGCTTGCCCACCTAACCACCAAAACACCCACTCACCCACTCAACTCACTAACTTATATATATCATCAGAGTCAACCACAGAAACAACACCCTGTTGATTATGGCCATTACGTTGCACTTTAATCAAAAGAACATTTTTATCTTGATAGTTTTGCAAATTAGTACAATCTTGCTAAATTTGAGTTCTCTGTTATCCCCCAACAAAAATTTGTCACAGTTTGACTGTTTGAAAATAAAAGAGGAGGAAGTCCCCTCAATGTATCAATGATGTCCCTAATCTATCCTCCAATCAATTAGGCCAAAGTTGTTTCTTCACAGTCCATACTCAAGCTGGTTCTATCTTGAAAATCAAATCTTTTCTGTACAAAAGAATACCAACCCTAATTTTGAAAATTACAGGTTTTTTTCTTTCAGAATTTTGACATCTTGAACCAATCGACCCTGACAAACAAACAACTTTTTGGCCATATTAGGCTTACCTCAAGAGGAGATGCTTTCAATATATCATTTAAAGAATACGCCAAATCCAGCAGCATTGCACAGGGTACAGCCGAATCAGTAGCACCAATGAATTGCCTTTGATCTCTTCTGGGAGCAAAGTACTTAGAGTCATAATGGCAGGCTAGTACAAGACGCCTTTCTGCAGAGGTGTTTAATGTGGCTATGATGTTGGCCGAAGTCTATGTTTCCAAATGGGGCTGGGGCTGGGGCCGAGAAGGCATCTTTAACTATTGTCCATCCACCAAGTGATTCCAATCTCTGAATTATATGCTGCAAGAATAAAAATCAAAAAGTATAATGAACAAAAAAGTCACATATACATAAAAGTAACAAAATGTTTGGAGTGATCAGTGGCGTAGTGCCCCGGGCGACACCCTTAGGGGGGAATGTGTCCCGGGCACCACCCTAAGGGAGGCGCCAAATTGACCAATTCAGCATCGATTCTGCGCCCCTCCAAGCGATGAAAATCAAAATTTAGCACATTCAGCACAAAATCAATTGAAGGAACATTTTAAGACCGATATCAGGTGGAGGGATAGGGGCGAAAATTTTATTTTATTTCTTGCCTCGGGCGCTACCAACGCTAGCTACGCCACTGGGAGTGATATATCATTATAACCAGCCTCCTCTTATATTACAAATATACCAAAAAAATCAGGTTTCATATCAAGCTTTAAAATAGGCGATGACCCTCATTTCTAATTGTTTTCAAGCAAAAATAGAGTGCAATTTAAAGGAGTATTTTGTGATCCTAGCATCCTCTTTTTATGACATTTTTCAGTAGATATCCACAAAAAAAGCTTATTCCCAAAATTTCAGTTGATTCCGATTTTTGCGTTTGCGAGTTATGCATGATTATGTGTATTACACTGCTCCATAGACAATGTGTTGTAATTTCGTTCTGGTATACCAGAGCGAAATTCAAATTTCACGATATCTTTGCTAAACGAATTAATCTGCAAGAATTTTTTGTACATAAACATAATGTAGCCTGAGGTTTCCAGTGATATCAAAAATCTCAACTTTTTTTGAGAAAAGTGGGGGGATGATGCTGTGGATCACGAAATGCCCTTATACAATGAAATTTAAACAAAAATTGTTGTTACTGTAGAAATTGTGAAAATATTTTAGGTCCTCTAGGATGTGTAACAATTTGCTTTCATGACAGATATTTTCTTAACAGCAATTCAGTTTTCAATGTTTTTGTTGAATGCATAATAAATCACTAAATCATTCCTATTGGTAGTGTTGTACTCACCCTCCTTGCTTGTACACTACCAGGTGTTCCTGATACTCTGGGTATAAGAAGTGGATCCAATTCAACACTAAACATGCGTTCTATGTTGGTTAAGCCGGCAACTTGCAATAATTCCCATGTTGATAACAGCTTAGGTTTGTGAGTAGCCTGCAAAATGACAAAAAAAACCAAGAAGCATAATAGTATTAACAATTTCTAGAATCATCTCAAACTGGAGAATGTTTATATGGGAACAAGGGTGCTTGTTTGGTTTTAATAAAAACAAATGCATGCATCAAATCATATAGTGTCAATAACTTCTGGAAGAGGACATTGTTATATGGGATCATTAGAGTTGTTTAAATTGTTTATTCACTTGTTTCACTGTATGTTGGTAATTTGTTTGTACTTTTGTAAAACATGTCAAATTTCACACATGCACTTTAAGCCATTAATACCGCAAAAACTTGATAGTTAGCATATATATGTGCTTTATACTATTGAGCGCTTTCAAAACATGCAAACATGAAGAGCCCCATCGGCCCATCCACAAAAGTGTATGTCCCAAATACAACATGTACCTCAGTGCATTTGCACTGTTTTGAACATTTTTGCAGCTTCATGCAATTTTGGGCGCACCACTTTTTGTCACTTTGCTACACGCCTGATGTACCTATGGGTTTGATACGTTATCTGATTGAAGTTTAAAGCCATAATGTATGATCTTATAATATGAAATTGATTAATATTTTTGAAACCTGCTTTTTTGGCATATTTGCAATGTTTACACATGTCCCAACTTGCACCAAGATGAAAATGAGGGGTCAAAATGTGTAGAAACAAATTCTGCTTCCAACGCATTTGACAGATTTGTAATACCATCACACGTTTTTGAATAATGGTCATTATTTAAGGGGGGTTAGTTACTTTTTTTGAGATGTTTACAATAAGCTATGGGACTCGTACTAAACAAATAATACACAAAATTTAATATATCAGGAAATATAATTATTTCATTGATTTATCTTAATTATATTCATTTTCTTCAAATCATCATACCTTAGGTGGCCTCTGATGTTGGTAGTCCACTGGTCCAAAATCAACACCAAGTGCACACGTAAAGTTACCATCCCACCATTCAGCTATACACTTTGGTGTGCATGACAATGGGGTACAAGTATCATCAACTCCAGCATTAGTAACAAGTCCTGTCACTATAGCCAGCAATACCAAACAAACGGTGAAGATCCACACATAATGTTTTTGACCCGATGATTTTGACATGGTGGTTATATGTATAGCACCAATGAAATAGGAAGACAAAGTTGATATATCACAAGTATGGCAGCATGTAGAAGACAGCTATAGAGTTCTTGACAAAGTCAAGAATGCACCACAAAATATGATTATTTCAGTACTTTGGTAGGTACAATATTGTGATGTACGTAGGCCTATAAATTATAGTAAATTCAGGCACTAGCAGATGGCTGATGATATCATATCCCGCAATACTCATACACATAACATAGTGTGGTATAGCTACAGCACAGTCACGTGTCAACATACAGTGCAAGGCTTACTTTCAATGGCACTGTATTTTGTGAACTCTCTGTCATGCTTCACAGAACTCACTCCCACAATCCATGGGTGATTAAAGCCATACTGTAACATTTACTAAGGAGGATGCCCTCAATATTTTTCAAATTTCTGTTTTTTACACAATTGTAATGTACTTTATTAAACTAACATATGGCGTCTGGAGCCAAGTATAAGGATATGGAATTTGCATGACGAGTTCCTGACAACACCTTTCCAGAAACCTTATGGACACTGAGGCCTTACTAGGGAAGAGCGCATATCAACTATAGACTGTCCCAAGCCAAAAGGATCTTAGAAAATGCCTTTGGCATTCTGGCCAATAGATTCCAGGTAAATATTTAAAAAAATCATTTCATATTTTTATCATAACAAGTCCTCTGAAATATCATATTCAATGGCTATATTGCAATATAACATTTGATTAACTTCTTATTAATGATTATGTACATTTTCTGTCTTTGCAGATTTTTCTCTCAACCATGGGGCATTCCCCATCTACTGTCCGGTTGATAGTGAAGACATGCTGCGTCCTCCACAACCTGATGAGGATCAGATACCCCACCATGCAGAACACCCTGGTCGATAAGGAGGAACGCCATGGAAACTTGTTAGAAGGAGAATGGAGGCTTGACAGAAACATGGAAGACACACAGAATGTGCAGGCCCACAACATTGCCAACCGAGAGGGAAAGAAGGTTCGGAACACAATCAAGTACTGGTGCAGCAGTCATGCTGGCAGTGTCCCCTGGCAAGACTGGATGGTCTGTAAAATTCTGTACTGAAGTGATCAAATGTTATTTGGAGGACTTTTGGACTCCCCATTTTAAACTAGCCACAATAAAGACAAAGTATAAAGTATGGGGTGCATCTTTATTATTACAACACAACAAAAATATACAGTTGTCAGGTGGCAGGAGTCACCTTTACCTGCCTCCATATGCTTACATGTACCAATGTGAAAAGTCATGTCATTTCGGGTCAAATTCTGCGTTTGTTTCACATGCTCGTCAGTAATTAATAATAAAGCTAAAACAATGTTGTTCTATAATATCATTATGGTGAACACTAGAGCATATTGTACCAATAGGCCTATATGAAATGATAAATTGTTCTTCCTACTTTATAATGTGTTTGCGTATCACTGAAAAGTTGCAAGTTGTAAGTAAGTGTAACCTCCGTAATGATGGAATTGACCTTATATAAATACTAGAGTCCAGAAGTTTTCATGCCCATTCAAGCTTAAAGTTATATATTAAAATATAATAATATATAATATAAGTTCCTGATGTTAATCTCTGGTCTGTGAAGACAGACAGAGAAACAACTCAAGTCCTTTTAACCAGATATGCAGGTAGCCAAATTGAGTGCATCAAAGCAACCATCAAAATCAGACTGCATTACTGGGTGGGTGGTAGGTGTATCATTTTTCTCATGAACGAAGGATGATAGGGTGAAATCTGAAGCAGATAATTGGGGTAAAGTTACAGCTGGAAATTGACCAGTGTTGTGTGTGATGTTGGCAGCTGCAGCAGCCTCACAGATATAATAAATGCCAATGTTGACATATATAATACATTTTTGTAACATTTTTTAACACATTTTTACTCACATACTTACAAGGTTGATTGTGTCTGCTTAGATACCATCTCATGTACTCCGGATTGGCGCTGTTGTATACTGAGGCCTGTGGAGGATTTTGAAACCAGCAGTTTGGGTCTGGCTGCCAGAAGCCACCATAAGAAGAGGTCTGTTTAGATGCTGTGTCCATCTGGTTGAAATGGGGCATGTTCACACCAGAGTGTGAAAAAGTAGAAGCCATGGAAGAAGAAGACATGCACATACCCACCTGAGACCCGCTGCAAAGACAAAAAAGATACAAAAGAATCAGAATTGAATAATCTCAAAGCATTATTAAATTCTCAAATTCAATAATAAATACATTTAAAACATAACAATAAATAACAAAAATATTATACTTACTAGGACAGGGGGCAGCAGTGTTTGATGACAGAGTCTTCCTCGGAGAAGAAATAGTATCATCCTCGGAGGTGGTGGGGCTGTATTTATGGAGACGATCATTCATATCCTTCCGGAAAGCCCTCTCCCTCTTCTTCGACATAATCCACATCTAAGCCACCACAGTTCTTCCTCAGAAGTGGATGATGACTTCATCATGCCCGTGATGGTTCCTCGGCTCTCGACAAGGTTCCTAAGAAGTGCTTCCTGGAAGTCAGCCTCCTCCGATCTGGACTTGGCTTTACACCTGTATGATGAGGCTGTCTGAGATTTGCCCTCCTCAGCAGCGGTCATTTCAACGGCTTCAAGATCACCAGGGTATTGCTGTATAAGGGCAGCAATCTGAAAAATGTAGAAACATAAATTAAAATGCTGACCATTAATAAAAAGGAGCATGCTGCATATCAGAAAATAATCACAATTGAAATTTTATTTTATTGTAAAGTTTGTCCGCATATAAAAAGGCATGCAATGCAAACACAGATAATAAACATTATTTTAAATGTTAATTAGTTTCAAAACAATTTTAAAACCCTGGTAGAAAATGAAAGTTAAAAACTTACCAGTGACCCCCAACTCCTTGCCCTTGTCCTCAAGGGCATTGTTCTTCTTGGTGTGGTTCATATAATCCTTGTCTGTGATGAGCTAGAGGTATTTGTTGTTTTTGTACC
Organism: Amphiura filiformis; assembly: GCF_039555335.1. Lineage (NCBI taxonomy): Eukaryota > Metazoa > Echinodermata > Ophiuroidea > Amphilepidida > Amphiuridae > Amphiura > Amphiura filiformis. The sequence goes on along the minus strand of NC_092632.1, from coordinate 19,261,708 downwards.
ACTCTATCAGGTGTAGTTCAGCCTTGGGATCTTTGATAGACCAATCATTCTTCACAGAGGACTTCTTGGCCTTCTTCAGTAGCGTATTTAGCCCTTTTTGAGCAGTAGCGCCCCGGTACCAAAAAAAAAAAAAAAAGCAGAGAGAGAGAGAGGAGAGAGAGAGAGAAAGAGGAGAGATCGAACTAGGGGAACGGGACATTATTTTGCAGGCTTCAAAATAGAAGTCAATTTGGGCCTTACAAGCTTATATTTTGTGATAGGGGGTTTTACTTTCCGAGCACGCTGGCAATTTGAGAGCTTGTAGGCCTATGCAAATGGCATAAATTGTTTGGGCCAGGGGGGCGGGCAAGTATAATATTTTGAGCATTTTTGAGCAGTTACTAGTTGTAACTAATGATACCGTTCAGGCGCGGATTCAGGGGGGCCGGCGGGCCCAGCCCCGGCCCCTCCTCCCAAAAAAGCGGAAAGGAGAAAAATTGCACGTATGCCTAAACCGCAATCGGGTCAATCTATATATAATATAGGCTTATACCCCGGCTTAGGCCTATACATAAAGTTGTGTTTCTTCTTTCATTAAAAACAGTGCTCGATCCTGTGAAGGAGAGCGTGTAGGCCTACATAACATTAAAAGAAACAAATTTATTCCATGTTCACTACGGTCCGTTTCGCCCGAAGGCTATATAGGCTTATATAGGTCTGTGATTATTTTAGGCATTGCTTGAAGGCGGGTCCTCTGCCCAAAAGCATGTGAAAATTACGGCGGGCCCGCCGATAGGGCCCGTCACATTTTGACGGTCACCAAAGTCAGTAAGCCTAAGGCGGACTCCACGATGACTTCAATTCAACATCGATCCATGCATGCTTTAATTGCGAATCTCAAGTCTTAGGCCTAAAATGTAACATTTAAAATTTTACAATTTGAGTTCGGGCCCTTTTTTGTTTTTGATAAAAGTGTAAAAATGATGGACCAAATGGTTTCAATTGGACCTTCATTTTCCAAATTTCAAAACTTCTCAGGGGGAACATCCCCTCAAGACACTCCTGCGTAGGCTATATAAACAACTGCCCGTTTTCGCTTCTGTATTTAAAAGGGCACTTCGTGATCCACAGCCTCATCCCCCCACTTTTCTCAAAAAAAAGTTGAGATTTTTATATCACTGGATACCTCTGGCTCCATAATGTTTATGTACAAAATATTTCTTGCAGATTAATTCGTTTAGCAAAGATATCGTGAAATTTGAATTTCGTTTTGGTGCACCAGAACGAAATTACACCGCATTGTCTATGGAGCAGTGTAATACACATAATCATGCATAACTCGCGAACGCAAAATCGGAATCAACTGAAATTTTGGGAATAGGTTTTTTTCGTGGATATCTAATGAAAAATGACATAAATAGAGGATGCTAGAATCACGAAATACTCCTTTAATACCCAGCACATGTTTAAACCAAATACAATAACATAAAAAAAAGTGACTTCAATTGGCCTGTCATTTCGCAAATTTGATATTTTCGGCTTTATCAAACTAAAATTTCTCACTTCTCAGGGGGCACATCCTCCTCAGACACCCCCTGCGTCGCGCAAGAAGCTCCGGGATAAGCGCTTGGCGCCATATGATATTTTAAAAGATCTATTTTGCGCCCCGGTCTCACGAATTCCTGGATACGCGCCTGTTCTTGGTGGGCACAAGTGGCATGTCATCTTCATGGTCAGTTGAGAAATGCATTTTTTGTACTTGTTGAGATCCTTGTTGAGTGGGCTCCTCATCTGATACAGCATTATTGTGATGAGGGGGACTTGGAATTCTGGGCCTGAGAATAGGAAGAATAAATTTTCCATTTTCAATCATACGTGACATGAGGCAAAGTTTGCAGGAAATATTGAAGACAGTTTTTGTCTACACACAACATTTAAATCAGGTCATTTTTACAGGAAACCAGCAAAACTTTCTCAGGACATTTGACCTTTCTCAGGACTGACTGACTGGCAGCACAACTTATCATAAAATACAGGGCAGCAGGCAATATTTTACAAGCAAGAACAACACCAAACTTACCAAGCATCTCTGTCTGAGTTCAGGCTAGAAACAGGGCTGGGTAGCTGTCTGTCAGGGCTGGTACTGGCTGGCCTGGATCCCTTAAAACTGGCTCTGGAACTGGCCTTGGAACCTCTCCTCTACAGGAGTCTACAGTAGTTTCCTTGGCTTTTCTTGTGGATATGTTTGCCTTGTGTTTGTGTTGCCACCTCTCTTCCCTCTGCTTCCCCTTCCCCTTCCAGGCATAGTAAAGCTCGATGAGATGGTAAATTGCAAAGTAAATATGTAAAAGTTAGCAGATTCTTCTCAAGCACAGCATAGTTTATGTTTGAGTGGATGACCAGAATGTTGTGAAGAGTGGGAACGCCAAAGTGGACTATACAACCTGCACACACACACAGGCTTTGATGTTGGCCGTGAGTCACGTCATCGTCACCGCAATCCACCGTCAGCCGGCGTTCCTTGCCGCCAGCCAATCCGCTGCCAGCTGTCTGACCTCCTTGCTTGTTGTCGGGCTCTGTCGAGACATCGTCACTCGCCGCCCAGACGTCCGATTTTGGTCGCTACATTCCGTTTCCTGCCGCAGCCATTCGATGTGTTGTCACTGAAGGTCCTTCTCACAGTCAACGAATCTTGCTTTTCCCTTCATGCCGTCGCTTTGCCGCCAACAAATTTGTGATTTTCATGTCCATCGCCTTTCGCAGGTTATCTGCCGCTACTATGTGAGCCAGCCTTTAGCAGTTTTATTTTAACCATGTTCAAGAGCACAAGTACATTTAAGCCTTTTTACCTGTCCAACAACGCCAGATTTATTGTTTGTGATTTTAAAACTAGAACCAATCACACTTGGACTTGTGATGTGGTGGACTGAATGAGTTTTGCAATGGAGCTCTTTAACTAGGGATGCTTGCACTCATTGAAATAACTACACAACACACAAACAATATATTTAGCTCACAAAAAATATATTTCTCTTGGGTAAACTAGGCAATAACACAAGTCACATGCATATTCTCCTATAACAATTAATTAAGTTTACTCCATACAGTCTGTATACTATATACAACTTAAAATAGTAATTAACAATGGAGACAATGGCATGTTGCACTTATAAAATGAATACATTCAAGAGTTTTTTTCTGTAAAATCTTGGAATGTTTAGTGAGCCTTGTTTATCCCCCTTGCAATTTATAAAATGTCACCCAAATAGGAAGACATCTATTCTCAATAAGGCCAGTATAGAGTCCAATGGGCTGTTCCCGTTCAAATCCATACACCCTATATGGAAGACATGACCTCCCAACAGAGGGGGTTCAAATGGGAGTCACCCATTCCAGGTAATCCCATTTGAAATTCACACCCCCTGTGTGGGTGATTTAAGGTCATATCTTCCACAGGGGTGTATGGATTTCAACTGGAACAGCCCAATAGTTGTGTGCAGCAATGTCTGGTTCTCTGCTACCAAGTTCAGTTGTCATCTGTGATTTTCCACTAAAATGAAAAGTATTGTTTGGCATTTGCTCTCCTTATCAATATTGAAATATACTGGCCTTATTTTATATACTGCTTTTATACTCAAACTCTGCTGTTGTATTAGTCAAGCTGTTTTTTCCTAGCTGTGATAGGCAAAGGTCTTCTAAATTTGAAGACAGATTTTGGAGTCAAATTATTACTTTAGATACATTCAATGTAGTCTACAAATCATCTTAGATCAACTTGAAATGTGCATATCCTCATAATGGGTTGCACTTTTATATTTGAGTGACCCCACCAAGCATATATGTATCTGTTGCAATGGCATTGTGTAAATTGGCCACAAGACAACCCAGTAGGTATTCAGCAAAGTATAATTATTATTTGTACATCCCATCCCCCATAATGGGATATATTTTCTCATGTCTTATGCATTGGCCTTATATTCACAGCATTTCTGTAAAAGTAACTTATTTTATGAAACAAAATAAACAATATTTTATGTTATAAATTTAAGCATGGACATCTTGTCCATAACTGAACAATAAAGCCATTTGTACTTATATTTAAAAACAAGTCTTACATACAGATATGAATAAATAATGAATACTTCTCTGTTCGTTATCATATCCAAGCAAATGAAAGCCAGAAGCAAATAATAAATAACAGATATACATTTTAAATTCATAGTGGCAACAAGAAAGCACAAAAATATGCACTTTTTTGATAAACTGCTGTTCACTCATTCCTTCTTTATCACTGTCTAAGGCCTCGTATCCATAGGCTGTTCCCTTGTGGCGTGTGCCCATGTTCCGTGTTTACTTTTTCCCATGTGACCTGCCACACAGACAACCTATGGATCGGCCACTAAGCAAAACAAAGGTTCGTTGTCTGTGTGGCAGGTCACATGGGAAAAAAGTAAACACGGAACAAGGGCACACGCCACAAGGGAACAGCCTATGGATACGAGGCCTTAGTGAATGCACAAATGCACAACTTTGCAAATGTTGTGTGACATTTCAAATAACAACATTTGGTAGAATTTTTTTCTTTTTCATTATAATAGTCTTTGATATAGCAAAATTCATATGGACATTTGACAGTTGCAATGTAAACATTAACCATCTTTAGTGGCTTGACATTTTCACTTACTAAAAGAAAGATAATAATTTCTTAATTTGGTGCTATGGAAATCCACAAAACAGGTTTTCTTACATTTCTTCTGCCTCTTCTGGTAAGAGATATCTTCAAAATGCCTTTGGAGGTCAGAAAATTCCAGCTCAAAATCATAATCAAAATTTAATTGTGGCCGAGTATGAAGCTGCTATCACATACATCTTCTCTGCTAAATCACATTACAGTTTTTCATTGTTAATGTTAAAATGTATGGTTTATTCTACAACTTGACAACTCGCTTTGATAATCTCATAACCTCATTTATTAGATATCGATGACAAAAAATAGCAGTATAATTATGTAAATTATGAATTCTTTATTTAACCTTGCTATTTAATGGCATATTTTGTGTGTAAACTCAACAATACATCATTTTCAATAGAATTGCTTGGAATTCCGCATAAAATATGGGCAAAATAATAAATTCATAGGTCAAGTTTCCTCTTGGCTCACTAGATTTGTTTTTATAGTATAATGAGAATCAGCACTTACTAAAAACCATTTCAAGCTCATAATAATACATTAAGTCAGCTCTAGCTTATGATGACTCATCCATATTTACTTGTCAGTGCTATAATACCAAAACACATTAAAATATTTGAGACAAATGTGGGATCAAGATGAACATTAGAAATTAATCGGCCTAATTTGTACACAAAATTAATCACCCATTCTTTTAAAAAGCATATTCCACTCCCCCACAAGGTGGCGAGAACAGCTTACATTTTCAGATTCTACTGTTGAATACTATAATATGGAAACCCTTGGACCTAAATTGGAAACCTTAGGACCTTGTTTACACAGAGCCTGAAGTTGGCGAACATGCGCGAAACACTGCACATAGTACGCGGAGTGCACAATATACACAATCAATGCATGTTTTGGATTTTTCTAATGCTTGCTCTGATTGGTTCTTGCTATCAAAGAGTGTATGAATAATTATTAAAGCATAAGCAAGTGAGGCTGTAAAAGTCAAATTCATTTCGGCAACCATTCTCAGCTTGGTGCACATGGTGTAAACACACCGTCAATAAAATGTCAAACATTAGTCGCAATTTGAATTTGAAGTCCCAATTGAAGTTGACTTCTATCTGTGGAAACAGGTTCTAGGACTATGATTATCGTGCTCACTCATACATGGAATGTTTTCAACAAGAAATCTTACTTATGCAAACATTGTGTACAATTGATACTTTACAAATATTGAAATTTCAACTCACTGTAATTTAAATTACCTTAACATATTTTGAGACCATAAATAGAACAATACAGTGTACAATCAATCTAATTTCTCCCATACATTTACTTTTAGAGAGTTGAAACTTCAAAAACAAGGATTTCTATTTAGGACTGTTGGAGAATAATGGAACATTTGGCAGAGGTGCTCCCTATTTAATGCTAGCTTTGGATAGTTTATTTATTTCTTTTAATTGCTCAGGTGAAACTAAAAATTAATTTAACTTGCTGTGCATGCAATGCAAGGACGGTCATGTGCATACCAGGATCTTTGATAATTATACTATAACCAAAACATGTAATTATAGGCATGCCTTCCCATTAAAGGTACTTAGAAGAACACAAGCCAAAACTATCACTAAATAGGATGCTTTCGCCCAATGAGGAGGTATATTTTCCTGTGTGCATAGAGAGGTTTACCTCTTCCCACATTAAAAAGATAATACTAGTATAGATAGATGTAGCAAGATGTAGCAAGATCTTAGAAGTTTTACAGGTCGGCCTATGAACAGCACCATCCTTTATATTTAAACCTGCACAAATGCTTCCTTACCATTGCTGATCACAGATTAGTTTTGTGGCCCAACTTTTGATGACTAGAATAAGATTCACAAGTGATATTCTGAACACTGATCAATTGCAGATGTTTTAATTTAATTAAAACAAATGCATCAAAACAACTTGTCCCCAAATGACACAAACTTGTTTACAGTATGGACCCATGATTTATTACCGGAACTATTGCGGGTTACACCAAAATGCTGTCATTCTTTGACCACAATTTGAACTGGATTCTTCCCAACATTTATCAATACCCATTTTTGTTTTTTTTCATACTCCTGCTCTAATACAGGATCAACCCTGCAATAAAACACATTGACTTGGACATACAACAATACCTTATACAAACCTCAAGAATTTTGTATCACCAATTTACATTATTTATCCCACACAGATATAGTCCCACAAAGAAACAGCAATAATTGCACAAAATAATCTATATACTTTACTGTTGTAAATAATTAGTGACATTTAATGTAATAAATGAAATTAAAGGGGCATTTCATGATCCATAGCCTCATCCCCAACTTTTCTTTTAAAAAAGTTGACATTTGTATACCACTGGAAACCTTTGGCTACATAATGTTTTGTTTGCAAAACAATTCTTGCAGATTCATTTCCTCAGCAAAAATATTGTCTTATTTGTATTGTGTTCTGTTAACAGAACAGCACAGTGGCCTACAGAACAATACAATATACATAATCATGCATAACTTGCAAATATAAAATCAGAATCAACATGGAATTTTGGGAATGAACTTTTTTTCATGGACATCTACTCAAACATACCATAAAAAGAGGATGCTAGAATCACAAAATACTCCTTTAATTCTCTAGGATGGATTCCTGGTCATATTTTCACACAATATGTAACTCATAACAACAAATTGTACTCTGCAATCTTAAAAGGAGGACATTATGTGATCCAATCAGGCTAAAAAAGGCAGTTTTGAAAATAGTTGAGTTATTACCTTCATCATCATCTTTCACAACAACAAGGTGTGTTTCTACTGAAATCCAAGCATCCTTATAGCGTGTCTCGTCATAGGGAAACCATATTACATTTTGCAGTGGCAGATTCAAATTGTGCATCCCGTGGAGCATATAATATAAACATGTGTATAAGATGTGTGTGACAGATTCAAATCTGCCACTGCAAATTCCAACATGACGTTACTCTCAACTTGAGACAAGACACAATATAGCACTAAGATACAAGGTTTTACCAAGCTAATTTGCCTATAGCCTGTATCTCTATATCACAATTACCACCTTTAGCCTGATTGGTTCACATTGTGTCACATATAACTGTGATGCAATCAAGCAAAATGAGTCTGAATTTTAGGAAAATGAATTTCTAGATGTTTGATTTCTACCATTATACCTCGGAAACAAACAATTCAATTTTGATGGCAGTTACTCCAATACTGTGAACTGTGCAAAACTACTTTATTTGCAAGGTATTTAAATTGTGAATTTTGCTAGAAGCCAAGATTGGCAAATCTAAACACCAGCAAATTAATCCCTTTGAGTTTTGACCATCTATTAGTATGTGAATTCTGGATATGCAAAATTAAATCCCTTCAAAAATGCTAGTCACTAGATAAGCATGATTGACAACAGACTCATTTGGCTTTGATTTCATCACATCTTGAAAGCATAAAAAGAACTAATCGTAAATCCTTTAAAAGAGAAGAAAAAAACTTAAAATGCACCATGACAAAACTGTCTGAAGATTATATGTTGTGTTGTTGTCTGCGTTTACGCTTTAGATGCGTTTACGCTTTAGATTCTTTCGTAGATGGAGATATTCAATGACAAATGTCTGGAACACCTTGTTGAGATTGTTGATAGTTGGTTTGCTTAATGATTGTCTGTTGTCTGACATCCGATGCCATACAGTCGGGAATGGGACATCAATGATATGGAGGCAAGGAACACCTGAAATATCAACAAAATGATAAAATAAGTTACTCACACTAATTTTAGTACATAAAGGCAGTCTTATTGCTTCATCTTAGCAGGGTATAAATAGAGTGATGCAAGACACAAATAAAATCAGCAAAGGTCAGCTCAAATACTAGCTCTTTAAATTTCCAGCCGCATTTTAAATTAACTTGTGGAATTCATCTCTTTTGATGCATTCCACACGTTAATGAAGTTAATGAAGAATGGGTTTATTACTCAGAAAATCAAAATTGCAAATGAGAAACATGTAAGAATGACTTAGGCATTTAGCGTAGCAGGCTGACGATATATGTTATCAAAATGGCATTGCAAGCTACTTTTTTTGGCAAACATTTTGTAACAATGTTTTACAGCAATTTTCAAACATGTTTTGAATACTACCGGTATTATAAAAAACAGTTTATACAACCCATTCAACATTTTCTGAAAGGATTGTTTTTGCTGGAAAAGGCATAGTATTGACGTATTTAGAATTTAAGTTTTCAGAAAAACAATAATCTTTCAGTTCTTTTTGAGTCTATTTGTAGATACTAATACAGACACTTCTGGCAAAGAAACATATCCAATAGTTGACTCAACTCACAAATACCATTAAGCCATGTGTAATGACATAGCTAGTGCTGGCTCTAAGCCCTAGATACCTTCCTTTTGATCCTTGCATATATTATGTGTGTCTCGCTAGGGTGCAATGTTTAGATTGCCCACATTGGAAATAGCTGGCTATTACATGTATCACTTGAGAGGGCAGGACTAAACAAACTAACAACAGACTAGTATAAAACAGTGAAATACCAAAAATCAAGAGAGTGCTGGCTCAATCCCACCAAATCCTATTTTATCACTCAAATTTATCTTTCATTTCAATTCACTTAAAAGTATGAAAGGACATTGTAAACTGCTGATTTTAAAAACTAATTGGCTGGCATTATTTAAGTTCAGGGGTGATATTTTATGTTTGTCCAATGAACTATGAGTGTCATCATATGATCTCTAAAGTCTAGAATTTTTTTTAAGGAAGCTAGAAATATCTTAAAGCTGACTGTATATTTTTTGAAAAGCAATGGGCAATAAAGCAATACAATAAGCCAAAAAATTAAGGTACCAGAATTTAACTAGTGGCAAATGGTGGTCATAGACCACAAACCTAGCTGGGGCATGTTGGTGTTGTGGAGGTACATGTATCTGACCCCTACAAAATGTTCCAAAAATGCTCCCCTGGTCATGGGGTTTGTTTTCACCGAGTTTGAGTCCTGTACTCCTAACAGATGTCCAAAAAATTCAATTCTAAGATTTGACCCCAGATGACCTTTGACCTGACTTATGCATGATGTTCCATAATGTTCCCCTGGTCTTGAGGTTTGTTGTCACCATGTTTGAGCCCCGTACCTCTTACAGATATCCAGAAAATGAAATTCTACGATTTGACCCCAGATGACCTTTGACATGACCCTTGCACAGTGTTCCAAAATGTTCCCCAGGTCAGTAAGTTTGTTGTTGTGGAGTTTGAGCCCCGTACCCATAACAGATGTCCAGAAAATGCATTTAGAAAATTTGACCTCTACATGACCTTTGATCTGACCCCTGCAAAATGTTCCCCTGGTCATGAGATTTGTTGTCACTGAGTTTGAGCCCCATACCCCTTGCAGATATCCAGAAAATGAAGTTATAAAGATTTGACCCCAGATAACCTTTGACCTGACCCCTGCAAAGTGTTCAAACATGTTCCCCTGATCATTAAGTTTGTTGTCACCAAGTTTGAGCCCGTACCCCTTACAGATGTCCAGGAAATGCGTTTCTAAAATTTGACCTCTGCATGACCTTTGACCTGACCCCATAAAATGTTCCCCTGGTCATGAGATTTATTGTATCGAGTTTGAGCCCCATACTCCTTACAGGTGTCCAGATAATGCAATTGTAAGATTTTACCCCCTTAATGACCTTTGACCCCAATTCTGTGTGCAAGGTATGGGCACTGGGTAAAGCCGATGCACATTTGTAAGTGACGTCATTGTGCTATGTAATATGTGGCAGAAGAAGCATTTTGAAGATATTTGGTTATATACCGAAAATGCCCCTTTAATGACCTTTGATCCCAATTCTCTTTGCACCATATGGGCACTGGATATAGGCGGTACATATGTGCAAGTTACGTAATTGTAGGGTGTAACATGTAGGAGGAGAAGCAATTTGAAGTTATTGCCAGAAAGAAGAAGAAGAAGAACTAGTGGCAAATGGTGGTCATAGACCACAAACCTAGCTGGGGCATGTTGGTGTTGTGGAAGTACATGTATCTGACCCCTACAAAATGTTCCAAAAATGCTCCCCTGGTCATGGGGTTTGTTTTCACCGAGTTTGAGTCCCGTACTCTAACAGATGTCCAAAAATTCAATTCTAAGATTTGACCCCAGATGACCTTTGACCTGACCTATGCATGATGTCTATAATGTTCCCCTGGTCTTCAGGTTTGTTGTCACCATGTTTGAGCCCTGTACCTCTTACAGATATCCAGAAAATGAAATTCTCTGATTTGACCTTTGACATGACCCTTGCACAGTGTTCCAAAATGTTCCCCAGGTCAGTAAGTTTGTTGTTGTGGAGTTTGAGCCCCGTACCCCTAACAGATGTCCAGAAAATGCATTTAGAAAAATTGACCTCTACATGTCCTTTGACCTGACCCCTGCAAAATGTTCCCCTGGTCATGAGATTTGTTGTCACTGAGTTTGAGCCCCATACCCCTTGCAGATATCCAGAAAATGAAGTTATAAAGATTTGACCCCAGATAACCTTTGACCTGACCCCTGCAAAGTGTTCCAACATGTTCCCCTGATCATTAAGTTTGTTGTCACCAAGTTTGAGCCCGTACCCTTACAGATGTCCAGGAAATGCGTTTCTAAAATTTGACCTCTGCATGACCTTTGACCTGACCCCATAAAATGTTCCCCTGGTCATGAGATTTATTGTATCGAGTTTGAGCCCCATACTCCTTACAGATGTCCAGATAATGCAATTGTAAGATTTTACCCCTTAATGACCTTTGACCCCAATTCTGTGTGCAAGGTATGGGCACTGGGTAAAGCCGATGCACATGTGTAAGTGGCGTCATTGTGCTATGTAATATGTGGCAGAAGAAGCATTTTGAAGATATTTGGTTATATACCGAAAATGCCCCTTTAATGACCTTTGATCCCAATTCTGTTTGCACCATATGGGCACTGGATATAGGCGGTATATATGTGCAAGTTACGTAATTGTAGGGTGTAACATGTAGGAGGAGAAGCAATTTGAAGTTATTGCCAGAAAGAAGCAGAAAGATCCGATAGCAAAACAGTACCTAGCTCGGGGGGTTGAAAACCCCCCAGCTAGGTAATGAAACGGTGGTCTAAAACCTAATAAAGAAACGAAATCAAAAATTGCACTTTTTGTGTTCTAATCAATGAAAGCACAATGCTAATTTTAATGTGTTAATCAATGGAAGCACGGTGCTGGTTCTCTTGTTTGTCAACGCATTGTGTGCAAATCAATAGGCCACGCAATGGAGCAAACTGCAACTTTTACATTGGCATCTTCCTTGGGTTTTTGGATCGTCATATCTTTAATCTCTTGAACAATTTCAACAAATGAGGTCTTAAATTTGAGCTAAAAGATGCAGCTATTGGCTGCTGGTTCCAATTATGACATATCTTTCTTTGTTTAGGATATACAAGGGGTGGACATAACTGGTACCTTAATTTTTTGGCTTACTGTATATCACTTGTGACTTTTGCATTTACACTAATTAGGCCAACACTAATTGTGGCAATGACAAATTTCATTACACAAGGTACATTTTTAGGACATCCATTTGACATTGTTTTTGCAAAAGCAATGATTACTAGTATCTATCAATCAACTTGACACTTTGAAAAAGACAGTAAATAAAGAGCATGTGTGCCATTTGTTTTCCAAGTATAAATTCAGCTTTATAGATACCATTGGTTGCTTTCTGTGGAGACAACTTCTCATTTTTCATGACAATAAATTATATACCATGCTATAGATTAAACTGGAAAGCATCACCTGCTGATCAATGATCTCTAACTTAAGTCTATATTATGGTGTTTTTCGTAATCGTATATCATTGCCCACCATGAGTTTTATTTCAATTCAAGGCTTACATTACTGTACAAAATTAACTTCAGATTGGTTTGCTTTGGCCATGTTTACAGCCTAAGCCTATGTTCCTTGATTTGTTGAATTTCATTGTTTATTAAGCATAATATTAATAATAATTTTCTGTATATGATATATATTTTGTTTTTTATCAGGGTCTCATGGGAGACCAGTATGTACTGAATTCAGTCAATATCTGTGATTCAGTTATCTCTGAATAAATTAAGTACTACTAGTGCATATGACGTCATTGGTTTATTGATGATCTTATCAATTGACATTGAGATACAAGATCCACATCAATATCAGTAAATGCATTTAGTAATCTACAATGTTATTAATCACTTAGAAAACATCTGCACCTTAAAATTTGTTTTGAGGGAGTCTGCTGGTTACGTCAATGTCATATGTCTGTCTGTACCACTACCTGTGATAGGAAGTATCCATCTCACTAAATCTATGAAATTTCATGTTTGGAAATGCCGACCAGTATATCAGGAAGCTACGACTCGAGTTATGCAAATGCATCCCATCACTTGAGGTCTCCCCAACTCAAGAATACATAACATAACAATATAAGAAGATCTAACTATTAGAATTCACTCCACATAATTTGCAACTGCTAATTTTGTTTTCCTTAGCCATTTTCACACCTGTGTCCTAATACGTAGGCATCTCCAGCAAAGTTATATGACAAGTTGAAATATTTGTTGACCAAATTTTCACTAAAAGTTTGACCAAAAAATTAAAATCTGGGCATAAGGCCAATCAAAGTCGATTTTGAGTTTCCTGTCACCCGCCCTCACTTCATTTTCCGACCCTCACTTGAATTCATTATTGTGATTTCCCAAAAAAACCCGATAAAAACTGGTTATATTTGCAAAAAAATTATGAATATCCTTTATTTTTTGTGGAAAAATCTAAATCAAAACATACATTTTGCTGTCAACCTTGCAGACTCTTTTTAATATACTTTTGAATCTCATTTGGGCTAAACATCCATCTTCAAGTGAGTGAGCTGCAAATAACAACACATTTTACATGCGTGCTGGTCATATAATGAAAGGCAGAAAAATAATGAATAATGAATAATGAAAATGTTACCTCACTTGTTTTCAGAAATTATGTGATGGAAAACTTAAAATTGACTGTTAGTGGCCTAAAATTGAATTGAAATGAATACTGCAAAACATAAAATACTTGTGTGCATCTCACAAATATTGCGAGTGACATGGATTAGCGAAATTTTCATGTTGGCAAATATTTCTTTTTCTTATAGGTATTTAAAAAAATGTACCAATTGGGCAAAAATTACATGCGGCAAAATGATGGTTCTTTCCAATACAGTAAACAGATATGTCAGAGAATATATCTTACATTTCCCACAATGCATTTAATCCCTGTACTGATTTGACCCAGAGGATGATTTAAGGAAGCCCCATCATGCACTGCAAAAGTGTTATCACTAGCGTTTCAACTGCCACATTACTTTTCAAATCCCATTGAATTTTGTGCAAAAGTTGTTGTTTTAGAATTGTGTTTGTGGCATTATTACTTGGCCGACTTCAGAATAAAAGTAATGTGTGTTTAAAAGATAATTCACACCTTCTGTAGATAACATAAAATGTGAAATCGACCAGCATGTTCACAGCGTTTTTAATGCAAATATAACTGTACAAATTCAAATTTAACCATGCACTTCTATGCAGCATAGCAGAGTAGTGGTGTCATGTTACTCACACTGCTCACCTACTGCACAGTTAACCCAGTGGGGTGTTGGGTAGTACTTAAATCATCCTCTGGATTTGACCCATGTTGCACTGAATAGCAAATCAGTACAAGGAAGAAATGCATTGTGGGAAGTATAAGATATATACTTTGGGCTCTTATAAGTCTAATGATTGTGAGGTAGTTTATTGTCAGAAGTGTTTTAAAATCATTAATCTTTTGAAAGATGATGCCCATGTGCCAAGTAAAAAAGTGAGGGGGAGGGATGACATTGTTGTGATGAATGGAGGGCATCAATTGTTGGCAAGGGAAACACCTGGACAGTGAATTCCACATAAAACATCATTCTTCTCTAATAACATTCTACTCTAAATTATTGTCTTGTGGTCACTGACAGACATGGCATAACTTTTGGGTATGAAACATCTGGTTCTAGTAACCATTGGGCCATTAATTTTGTTTTTAATAAATGTATCTTGTACCTCCATTGCCTCCCACCTAAGCTATGCCTTGCCTTGGGATCTGTTCAAATCTTTGGTAACTTGTCTCATTAATTAACAACACTTTTCATAATATATTTAGTAGTTCACAAAAGGGCTATTGAGCAATCAAAATCCACAATCAAATTTGGAAATTAACAAAATGAGTAACAAAAATACAAATAATGTTACTCCTATGAATTTTCTGTTGTAGCAATTGAGATGTTTCACACATCTTCAATGGTCAGTGTCTAGTAAGCCTGGATACTAACTGTATGGGCTATACCCTTCATCATTGCCCTTTAAGCTTTTAAAGACAAAGAAATTTATTATTTACATGCATACATGCTAGATCATTCTATTGCTGGTATCTTCAGATGTAAGTACTCTGTAGTAAAAACTTGGAACATTTTGTTGAGGTTATCAATGGTTTCCATGTCCAGGGCTTCTTTGGTGTCTTCCATCTTGTGCCAAGTGGCTGGGAACGGAGTCGCAATGACGTGGAAACATGCAACATCTGTTATTGAACATGCAAGAACAAAAACATGGTTAGTAGTTGTTAGTAATTAGGCCTATATAATGTGCATTCTTTGCAGAGCTGATACTATAATTTATTTTCTAGCAGCTTGCCTGCTTGTTGAGATTGGACCAGTTGCTGTGAATGTGGCTCACAACTGGCTTGCCAGCATTCAAGTACATAATGTTTATTAAGTGCCTTTAGGTTAACTTTTATTTACAACTGGACACCAGAATAGCCATGTTACAACTTGCCCAACCAGTGAAGTGGGAGTTAGAATTCAAAGTGGGTAATCAATGCTCACAATAATTCCTATAGATTTGTGGGAAATATCATACTTGTAAAATATTGAGAAATCTCTCTAAATTTGCTCTAGAGAATCAATTAACCTATGAAAAACAACCTACCCGGGCAACATACATAGATTATGTGCTTTGCTGATCATATGTAATTATACATGATATGATTACATATGATTATAGTACAGTAATCAAGCTTAAAATAGGAAGTTGATGATGAATGGCTTAATCAGCTTGCTCAATTAGTTGAAATTTGATGAAAGATGGAAAATAATTGTTTTAAAAATTAGGTTTGCAAGAATCTACATAGCTATATCTTTGCCTACATAAATTTATTAATTTTTCACATACTTCTCACTTGTCTGACTACACTTCTATTTGGTGATTTTATTATTGGAAGGGAATTCTGATTTTAGAGATCATCATATCTAGTTGAAAATAGGTATGTTTAATTGTTCTTACATCAAGCCAAGTAAAAAACTTCAGGGTTACATGTACATAATATTCATTTACAAGCCATATACTTAGAAGTGACTGACCCAGAAGTTGCAGTCTACAGAGACCTTCTTCAGAAGTATTTTTGCCCCTTAAATCTAAATTACTTCCTCACTTCACTAATCAAAAATTGTACCAACCCCAACATGAAGCAAAAGCCCCTGAACTAGCTCAGACCTGCAAATTTACCCACACAATGTTCAAGTATGAGCTAGTCAAGGAAAAGCAGGCAAATTAAATTGATCTGCATATATTCCAATATTCCATATCACATTCACACATTTCCATGGTTGTGACATTGCACATGAAAAGTTCATATGTGATGCACACCAACTTTTTGAGGCCAACAACACCTGCCCTATATAATACCGGCTTTAAATTGACAACCACTTAAAAAAAACAAGCTAACTTGTGAAAATATCAAAAGTAGCACATATTTTCTTATAATATTATTTGTAATTGACCAGTTATATTTGCCTATATCTCAAATTAATAAAAATGCATATTCACAATTTTCATCTTAACTTTTCAGTCTTCATATGTAAATATTTGATTCAGATTCATATACAGTGTGAAACTAATCAGCAGTCACCTTGTCAAAATGATCTAAACATGCTTACTATGCATTGTAATTAGGACTTATTATTAGGAAGCTGTCTTAATTAGTGCATTAGTGACAGGCTAGTATTGGTGATGATGTCACTATTGCCATGGCAATCTATATTATTAAATTAATCTGGAACAGCATCAAAGTTTGTATTATTGTTGAACTTATAAACACAACAACAGCAAACATCTAGTAAACAACTGGACACATCAAAGCTTTTTATTATTTACCTAGAAAACCAAAAAATTGGTATTTGTAAATAATGAAATGTATTCTTTCTTTTAATTTGTGGGCTTTTAAAAAATCTATGAATTTTCGAAGATTGAAATTGAAAAATAATTTTTTCAGTTGTTTTGCTATAAGTTTAGGTTTGGGAATTTGAATTTGAATTTGGGGTATAGGTGTCTAAAACATACAGTTATTATTATGCTGGTAAATATAAATATTTTAGATTTTTTAAATGTAAAAAGGAGACCAAGGTCTAAGGACTTTTTTACTAAGGATTTCTTAGAAAAAAGAAAAAATGACAAAAATTCATTGGAGCAGCACATCCCATACACTCATAAATGTGACTGTTAGGGCAGAATAATGTCTTCAATTTGAAGGCAAATAAACCCATGATGGTGGTAGGGTGGAGGTTTGACTATGATGTAAAATGCAGTATTTTAAATCAATTCAGTCCGCAAATTTTCAATAAAGCAGTACACTACTTAAAGCCATCTTTTAATGGTACACCCTATATTAGTTTGCAGCCTCAGGCATATCTAGGAGTACATTATCTAAAGTAAGACACAGTTAGTTAATTATT
The DNA here is from genome assembly GCF_039555335.1 of Amphiura filiformis. Lineage (NCBI taxonomy): Eukaryota > Metazoa > Echinodermata > Ophiuroidea > Amphilepidida > Amphiuridae > Amphiura > Amphiura filiformis. Next base: position 19,244,174 of record NC_092632.1, on the reverse strand, counting down.
CTCTTGACAAAATATATTTCCTTTCCAACATTATCTTGTCATCCATTTTTGACATCTTGTTTGTATAAGTCCATCATTTCATGCCTGTAGGGATGTGTAAATGTTACATGACACGTATAGGAACATGGCTTTTTAATATCTAATGGAAAAAGCAAATCTAAATGTCATTCAAAGGAACTGAATTTGGATATAAAACAAAAAACACCACTTTAGAGTGACACTATCATGATTTATAAAAAATGTGTATTTTTCTTAATGATTTTATGGTTTTTTGTTTATGAGAAACCATAACTGTAATAAGATACTGCTACATTTCATCCTCAAGACTTACATAAAAATAGAAATGTATATACTGTGCACAAAAAGATCTTTACACTTTTCCTTAAAGTGATTTCTTAAAAGACACTTTAACTAAATTACCAAATTAAGTGGTCTATAGATTGAGAATTTTGTACTGCATATATATATACCACATTCAGTATGATATGACTTTATTTCTTATTATATCAATGTGAATGAAAAAAGAGAGCATTTCAAAAATGACAAAATGACATGGGCATTTTCCTAGAAACATACAGATCATGAACACAGCACAGTGATCATTAAACTGTAATGAGCCAGTTACAAAAGGCAGCGGGAATTATACTCTGGATGAAATATCCAAATTTGTCATTTTTGATACTCTACCTTTTGTGAATCATGCCAATTGCCGAATGAGTTATCAAACAAAATATGCAGAGCAAAATTCTCCATCTATAGACCACTTTTATATTTGTACATAGTATAATATTCAGCGGTGGAATTAGTGGCTTGGTGTAGCAAAATGTTACACAATTTTGGAATTAAATAGCATTTTTATGTCATAGACTAACACACTGAAATGTGTGAAATATACCAATTAGATATTTTGACAGCAGATTTGGCTACGCATATAAAAATTCTTAAATCCAACACTGTATATATTAGATGTATTTAGTAATCAATTCCATTATGATACACAGAAAAAAACCCAGTCATTTAACTGCACAAACTAAGATCCATCTTTCAAAAATTTTAAACTTTAAGAGGCTATATTATGGCAAAATAATTTTATGGTAGCTACAAGAAGCATTTTTAAACACATCAGTTTTCTTACCTCTTCTTATAAATGGAATGTGATCATCTTCAATGCCTCCGTATCGTGATCCACTACGTGTGAAATAGTTTCTACTGTGACTTTCTAATAAATTATTTGTGTGCAGACGTTGCTCTGAAAGATTAAATGAAAAATTAATTTGTAACAGGTTTTTGAACAGATCTTTATCTGAAAATATTGAAATGTCATTCAAATCTTGAATTCTTGATGCAAGATATTACACTCTATCAATGCCATTGAAAGATTTGATTCTATCTTTATTTGAGAAAATTACTCTGGGCATAACATTTTGGGCTTCAAATTAATACTACATTATGGAAACATTAAATCATAAACAATTTTGGATAAGTTGAATTTGCACAAACAACTAGAAAATATGTGAATAAAACAAGATGGAGGACATAGTGCAACTAAAAGTTTAAGGCCTGATAACTGTTGGACTTCCTACACAAAATACAATATAATAGTAAATATGATGCAATACAATGAAATGCAGTGCATTGCAGTGCAACGCAATGATATTATTAAAACAGAGCATGGCATTTTACACTGTAATAACCTCAATAACTTTCTATGAATTTTAATCAAGATGAAGTAATTTCAGGAAACATTTCGGCTCATCTTTTTACTTACCAACTTTTTGCATATGTTGAAACCATTTTCCAGTTTGTGATGGGAAATGATCATGAAATTGTGGATTTCTCTCACCAATTAAATCCAATAACACCAACATGTCCTGTTTCAAAGAATGAGAGAAATGTTTGTATAATTATGATATTGTGCACATGCATGACCAATTCACTTTTTGACACCAACTTTTATCTCAAATCATATTTTTGGATTCAATTGATCAACTTTTGAAAAAAAAATAACCTAAATAAGTTATGCAATACCAGAAAAACTACCTTTTTTAAAAATCAGTGTTTTTAACCTCTGAACTCAAAACACATGTCACTTGCTTTGTTGCAAAAAACATCAATTTTACCCTGATTTAAGCCATGCATATGTGTACAGTGTATCGGGCTATTCATGACGTTAATCTGGAATAAACTTAGATTAGATGTAAACCAGTTTAAAATAACCATGAAGTGACTTTCTAGCAACATGTATCTACCAGGGTCGATATTCTAATTTCATTTCCATATTCATTAACAATTTAATGAATTTCACATACACCCAGTACATATCAAGGTGGAATAATAGCAACTTGACTAAACCATAACATTGCTTCCAGGAAAAGCCTTAGAATATGAATACACTTGTCTTCTTGTATGCATTAAACATAAGCTCTGGCAATTATGGGGAAAGTATGGCACAAAAATACAGAAATCATGTTAAAATGTTTGCATCGCCACAAGAAATTGAACTCTTTCCCCAGGGTGAGGTGGGGTTGGCTGCAGGAGGTATGATGCATCCTCCATTGACATAATGTGTACTTTTCAAGAATTTTTTTTTTTAAGTCTTAAAGTAGGTCAAAATTATAAAGAAAAATTTACCAATTAAACAATTCAATTTTGCCTGGAAGGGTAGTTAAGTTACATGTAAACATTTATTTTGGAAAAGGTCCACATTTTGGAAATTCTGCACTCCACTCCCATCTTGGCTATGGGCCTACTCCTACCTGTTCAGAATTGAAAATGAATGCAAGCTGAGAGCAGTACAAGCATTTCGTTTGCATGCATTAAGACACAAGCTTACATGATTCAGGGACTAGAGGAAGCCAAGGCGACACACCCCTTAGTCGTCAAGGGTCCTCTTGGAGATATACAATAACATCTTGATTTGAAGGTGGGAGCGCTATAAGTGACTTGCAATTTCAATCATACTTAGCCTTGAAATACAGCCTGATGTTCACAAATTAAATCATGTGACGCCATCATTAAACAAGTCACTTGTCGCTAATATTGATTTTTACGTACGACCAAACAAAGTGTAAAATCTCTTTTGTATTGTATTGGATTCTGCAACATGAAAAGTATTTCATGTCTCAGACATTTTGAGTCCAATTGTAATAAAATTTTCAATATATTGTAAACTGTTGAAAGGACACAAATATTAAATAAAAACTTTAATATTGCTTTTGTTGACAAGGACTGCTTTCCTTGCTGACATCACCTATTTGCTATTATGCATATATTTAATGGGATTTAGACAGGGGCTGGTAACATCTTCTTTCATACCTTCCTCAAGAATTGAAAGGTTTCATGAAAATTTACGTAAACAACTGATAGAAAATAGATAAATGAGCCGCATGAAAAAGCAAGTAGAGTAAAATTAATTATTTTATTAAAATATTAATGCAGGGTAAAATACGTATAAAAACAAATATAAAATATAATTTGGTCATCTTATTTGTTGTGTTGTATTGTTTGTTTGTTTTGTTTTTAAATACAACAATCCAGACCTGGAAAGTTGGTGCCTAATCCTACAGATATCGATTTGCTTTTTGCATTGTGTTGTCAGTAAAATCATCACATCAAGGTACCCATTTTGCACACACATCTTTGATATAAAATTGGATCGATTGAGCCCATATTTATTGGCCGAGCTATGAGTTTATTGGACGAGACGTAGTCGAGTCCAATATTTTAAAACTCATAGCAAGACCAATAAATATTGGGCGTAAAGCATCCAATTTGATCATTATTATGTTTTGGATCCAATATTTTTACACACTTGGATTCATCAGAACATAATAATGAATAATATATCGGACTACTCCAGTTGAAATCCATACGTCCCTGTGGAAGCCATGACCTTAACCCTAACTTGCTGTGCTTTGGGGGAAAATGGAAGGGAAAGGGGAAGGAATAAAGAGAAAAGATGAAAATATAAGTGCTTTGTTTTGGTGGGGATCCTGGCCCAAGACCGCTCAAATCGAGCACTAGGTCAGCAACTGATGTTACATGTAGCACTGACTCAATGACATTTTTAAAGTACTAATGGAGTTTGGAGACTATTATTGGGGTAAAACTTACGATTCTGTCCAATTCTGTAGTACCAGCCTTGGTGGTTCCTCTGGGGTTATGGTTGGGGTCTGCCCAAAGAGCTGCTAGATGACGTGACCCATACAAAGAATCTGTGTCCGTCCATGTTCGGAAAGCTTAATCACCAAAAAAAAATACAAGCTGAAGAGTGACCATCTGGATCAAAAGAATAAAAATTGAAATTGTATTTTTCTTTCCATTTAATGGACCACCATCTTGTACTTCTTCCTTCTAGGGGTTTGCAGATTCAGTGCACAGCTTTGAGTCCCTGCCAATTTTGACTTTTATTCTCAATCACAAACTCACTCACTGGCTCATCTGACTGACTCATCTTACCCGCTGACTCATCTCACTAACTGACTCATCACACTTGCTGACTCAATGCACTTGCTGGCTCATCTCACTGAATCACTGACTCATCGACTCTTCTCTCTGCAACTCATCTCACTCACTCACTGACTCATTATGCCGAGTGATGTCAATCACTCACTCATCTCATCTCTACTACTCATCTTACTCACTCACCAACTCATCTCACTCACTTGTCTCACTTGCTCACCCACCCAACCACCAAAACACCCACCCACCCACTCACTCACTCACTAACCTACTCACTTACTGTAACTATCAACATCACATACTCTTTCTCTCAACATAGAGATATCATCATCTCATCTATCTCATTTTTTTTTCTTTTAGAATTTTCACATCCTGAACCATCTGATCCTATGTCTTAAAACAAACAACTTTTTTGGCCATATTTGACTTACCTCAAGAGGAGATGCTTTCAAAATATCATTTAAAGAATATGCCAAATCCAGCAGCATTGCACAGGGTACAGCAGAATCAGTAGCACCAATGAATTGCCTATTATCTTGCCTGGGAGCAAAGTACTTAGAGTCATAATGGCAGGCTAGTACAAGACGCCTTTCTGCAGAGGGATTTAATGTGGCGACGATGTTGACAAAGTCCTTGTCCCCAAATGGGGTTGGGGCTGAGAAGGCATCTTGATCTATTGCCCACCCACCAAGTGTTTCCAATCTCTGAATTATATGCTGCAAGGAAAAAATCAAAAGTATAATGAACAAGAAAGTCACATATATACATAAAACAAAAGGTTTGGAGTGATATATTATTATTATAAGCTTTCTCTTAATTGTGTCATCTTTTGTATGGCAAAACTTGGAAAGGCAGTCAAGATGAGCAAATGAAACATAAGGAATTGCAATTCAAGGCTTGTTATATGTACACCTGTATTTTAGGCACCCTTAAAGGCAACTACTATTGTATACAATAGAGTAGTAAAGTGTAGTAAATGCTGTCGACTCAAAGTGTCCATTTCAATTGATCAATAATGCACTGGGATGCGATGCTCTTTGAAACCTAAGCTCACTCACCAAGTCAAATAGGTTGGAAAGATTACTGGCCAAGTCTGTCAGGAATACTCTCACTCAGTTTCTTTTCATTTGCTCACAGTTATTTATCTACTTTTGTTTGTGATATAGGGGGTCTCAATAAAAACATTTCCCAACATTGACTCCCCTTTTTATCAGGTTGATTAATATTCCATGGTTAGGGTGTACATGTAGGCCTATATATGCTTATTCATAATGTGTATTGCCTTAGAAAGTTTTTGTTGCATTTTTGAGATATATGGTATGGCAAAATATGAGACAAAATCAATCTTGTTCATTTGAAAATGTTGACAATTGAATAAAAGTAAATTTTTTGTAATATTGCTTCTGAATAAAAGTAATTTTTTTGTAATATTGCTTCTGAATAAAAGTAATTTTTTGTAATATTGCTTCTGAATAAAAGTAAATTTTTTGTAATATTGCTTCTGAATAAAAGTAATTTTTTGTAATATTGCTTCTGAATAAAAGTAAATTTTTTGTAATATTGCTTCTGAATAAAAGTAAATTTTTTGTAATATTGCTTCTGAATAAAAGTAAATTTTTTGTAATATTGCTTCTGAATAAAAGTAAATTTTTTGTAATATTGCTTCTGAATAAAAGTAAATTTTTTGTAATATTGCTTCTGAATAAAAGTAAATTTTTTGTAATATTGCTTCTGAATAAAAGTAAATTTTGTGTAATATTGCTTCTGAATAAAAGTAAATTTTTTGTAATATTGCTTACTGAATAAAAGTAAATTTTTTGTAATATTGCTTCTGAATAAAAGTAATTTTTTGTAATATTGCTTCTGAATAAAAGTAAATTTTTTGTAATATTGCTTCTGAATAAAAGTAATTTTTTGTAATATTGCTTCTGAATAAAAGTAATTTTTTGTAATATTGCTTCTGATAAAGAAGTTTCTGTAGCATATCAATGATGATAATGGTAATTTTAAATGCTCTCCTTCATATGTTTTACTGTTTATTGTTTGATGTTTGTTTCTCCTTTACTGTCAATTTTAACAGTTAACTTTTACTTTTTCTCAATTTTTACTGTTAATTTTAATTTTAATATTATTACTTTAAAGTGATTAATTTAAATTGTTTTAATTGTTTTGTGTATCTTCTCTCCAATACACCTATACACAAATGGAATATTTGCATGTTGTTAGAATGGTGATAGCTAGCAATTTATAGGGGTACTACACCCTGCCAAAATTGGCCAGGGGTGTAGTACCCCTTTAAAAGCATGATACAAATGTAGCGCAAAAAATGTCCATTTTGTACAGTAGCTCTTTGACATTTCCAACTGCAATCCACTAGTTTTAATTACCCCTACATCAACAGGTGTTATTTGTACATTCTAAAAAAAGTAAACAAGACTGTTTACATGTATAGCAGCCGATACCAGCAGTTTCAAATGTGATGTGATGCAATGAAGCAAACTGAACCATTTGTTATGACAATAATACCAACAGTGGTCATTTTTGCAATTGCCATTTATTCGTGATTTGTCATTTTAAACTATTTCGCTTGTGTTTAAATTTTGTGTTTTTGCACATATACCTGTGTGCATAAAATAAAATATTTGCATATTTTTATTTTTGCAGTAGCTGTGTTGAGTTTGAAAAGCGTGAAAAGTAATGTGTTACAAAATGCCCATCTTTATAGTATTGATTTTCATATAAAGCTTAAAAGGCAAAAAGAAGAGTGTGACCCCACCTGGCTAAATGAGGACAGTGTCCACAATGTTGTTTATATATTACTTAATGTTCTTTATTGTTTATGTGCTGCAATGTCTCCAAAATAAGGCAGCCAGGCTGGTGTTTGCATGTGGATGGGAGATATACTCTTCCAGCATGCTAAAATCTCCACCATGTCCACATGGGCTTCCAGTAAAACAAAGAATCGTTTTACAAAATCCCTCTTCATGTTTATTGCTTTTCTGGTAGAGCTCCATATTTGAGCAATCTTTATTATTTAGTCTGAAAGCAGACACACACCCTATTCCTCATCTGACAAGACGAGGCTCACTGCTGTTCATTCATACATAACAAGCTGGGGATTGTTCTCTCATCGCTGTAGGCCCAGCCCCAAAATGAGCTCCAGGGCTATTAAGTCTTTATTAACATGATGCAAAACTCTTTAGTTGACTTTTCACAACATCGTCCTCATTTTGCTTGGATGCATCACATATTCAAGACTTTCAATTGTATTTTTGATGGGAATTCATCAGCATATTGAACAGTGCTTGATTGATTGTTCAAAGGGCAAAAATTGGAAAAAAAACCAAAATTCATTGTACAGGTATAAATTAAAATATTACTTTTTATGCTTGATTGTGTTACAAATATGGTGTGGGATTAAGTGGGATCATCACTTAGCAAACCAGCTGAATATTAAATATTAATTGCGATACCATAATCAAAGGCAAATTGCATTTATTGAAATTGTATCTGTATGATGTCAACCACAAGCACGTAAGCTGTAAAGTGACACTTGTTACTTCCCCAATAGTTTTCGTGCCTATGCATCTATCTGGCTTATCTACAAAAATCTTTGCAAAGAATATTTTGAGTATACATTTTTTTCCTAAAATGTAACACGAGAAAGCATATAAATACAATGTCAGCTTAATTTTAGTAGACTGTTGGATTTGAGAACTAGTTCATGTGTGATGATTTATCTAAATTTTGCTATAAATGTAGATCTGTGACGCAGGTATGATTCTCATTAGTTATTTAGGATGGTTATCATGTCTGGAAAATAAGTTCATTTCTACCTTCCTTGAAATGTAGTTTGTGGGCTGCCTACTTTTTCCAAGCATGATGGTTATTGATACAGTTCTTGTATTCTATGGGAAATACAAATGGGGTTACTTCCTTTTATGATAAATCAAAATGTCCTTTAATCTCCAGCAAATGATGAAAATATCTGCAAATAATGGGTCCTCTGTCAAATTTCACTTCATAATACTTAATGGTCTGAATCTCTGAAACATAGCTAAGGTCCTCTGCACAAACAGATCAAAGCTTTATTTTTTTTGGGTTGGAAGTTTTCCATGATTCTGTGCTTTCCGTACTATGAGGAAATCATATCCCACAATTCTCTCTATACATTTTATGTAAGTTGTTTACTCTGGACAAGTATTAATGAATTTGTATAATGCATTTATGTTGGTTATCCCTTAAGTTACATTGCAGCATGTGGGCAAGACAGAAATTCAAATTTTTCTTCCTATTCAAAAAATAGGATTAACTTTTTAATTTTTAAATATTTTTTAATTCTTTATTTTCAAAAAATCTCAGACTTGGGGCCATACACTGTTCAATGGGAAAAATGGGATTGCTATAAATACTAATGTGTTTGATGTAGGATCCTGCGTGGGCAACTTTGAATTGAAGGTTTGCAATAATTCCATTTATAAATGTAGTAAGTAGCACTGGTGCTCAGCATGCTAAGACATATGAATTGTCATAGCTGGCATTAAATTATTTGAAACCATCATCTATTCTATTGGTAGTGTTGTACTCACCCTCCTTGCTTGTTCACTGCCAGGTGTTCCTGATACTCTGGGTATAAGAAGTGGATCCAATTCAACACTAAACATGCGTTCTATGTTGGTTAAGCCAGCAACTTTCAATAATTTCCTTGATGATAACAGCTTTGGTTTATGATTACCCTGCAAAATGACAAAATACAAACAAAAGCATAAGTATTACTAATTTCTAGAATCATCTGAAACTGAAAAATGTTTATATATAGCAAAAGTAGTGCTTGTTTGGTTAAAAAAAAACAAACACATATGCATCAAATTATTTTTAGTGTCAACTGTCAATAACTTCTAGAATTTGTTTATTCATTTGTTTCACTGTATGTTGGTAGTTTTTTTGTACATCAAACAAGTCTTCATTTCATTCATGTATCATTGATAAATAAATCCTTTTAAGTGTAAATAATATGTTGTTATTCCATCTAATTGTCTGTCCTCACCGACGTGTCCAGGATCTGTTCCTGGGGGGGGGGGGGCTCAGAGGGGCTTTCAGAGTTATGCAGGGGGCTTAATGGCTTAGGTCGATATAATGCCCCGATTTTCATCAGTACCCCTCTTCTTTTTTTTTCTTGCAAATTTATTAAGTACATATATATGTTTATCACCTCATGTCCTGAACTTATAAAATATATCTACATATAAAGTGAATTTCAACAATTTTAGTAAGTCATTTTAGCCCTATATATTTTTTGTTTACTGTAACCTAGTAACTCAGATCTGTGTTTCATAACAAACCATAATTTATTCTTTTGAAAATGTTCAAGTAGGGTACATGAATAGAATACATTAAATCCTTTGTTATACTCTCTATAGAAAATCTATAGTGGTGCATGCAAAATACCTACCATGATATAACACTGAATAAATTAAATAAACACTTATACAATGGATGCATAGTCATTAGTTGTTAGGAGAAGAAAAGGCTATTAGGTCACCGTATGTCAGGTTATAGGTCAATTGGTTCAGGTCAAATTTAAGCATCAATTTTGAATACACATGTGAGAGTCTGTGATATCATATGAGGCATAATTTTGATATTCTGTCTTTAACTGGATATATATCGAGAAGTGCATGGTGGATATACTAATATACCTTGGGATGTAAATGGTGAGTACAATTTAGAATGCCTAGTTGAGACGGATTTCACAAATAAATATAAAATAGTTACCAAAATCACAAAACTTAAGCTTACGGAAAACTACCCAATATGGTTGTATAGGTGACAAGAAATACAATTTTTTCATCATTGCTGTAGTATGGTTGTTGTAACCTGTTACCTATGGCTTAATTAAGTTTCAGTGCAATAATGTCGCAAGTTAAAAATGCAAAATATAGCTCAACATTGAAAATAGAAGCATTTTAACCAGTTCCTTTTTGATAGTTGTGGAGCACCAAGTTCATGAAGTCATAAAAGAAATCAGGAACCACTTATTCCCATTTTACATATCAACTTTATTTCCCTAATGTGTTAGCAACACATATCCAAAATTTTAACGAAATCCGTTGATAGTAAGCTTTCCAAAATGAAGTGAATTTAAATCATCAGTGATGTACCTCCTTTTGGCTTCTATCTGTAAAAGCATGTAAGCTACATTGATACCGATACCACCAATAAAGCGAGAAGATTTGCCCTTCATTTTGCATACCACTTTGTCCAATTTTTTTTTGTAATTTCTTCACAAAATGCAAAAAATGCAAAAAAAAAAATCAATGGGTGTAGTACCCCTTAATGGCTGGTATTGATGTATATTTATCTATCATTTAATTCATTTCAATTTATTGTTATCTTTTGCAAGTAAAAGCGGGCAACAGAGTACCACAATATGGCATACAATCAGGTGTTCAAGTTTAATTAGTTTAATATGCATCACTTCTGCAGAAATAAAGAATGTGAAGGAACCTAGTTTACACTGAAAAAAATAATTTGTCACAAAATGTGGTCGAATTTTACAAAATTAAAATGAGTAATTGTAAAAAAAAATAATGTAAATGACAAAAGACAAAAAATAAACGCTGAAATGCTCTTGGGATGTTGAGGAAACATTTGATAGCATTTCAAATTGTCATCATTACAATTTTTCACGACTTGATTTGTTATGTACTAAAAAAATATCCCAATGAATAGGGTTTGGCTATGATCTTTAAAAAAATCTCACTGACTGAACTGTTTCTTAACCCTATCTTACAAAGTAAACCTCTGTGGCTGTGCATGCATGCATGCCACATCATTTGCATAATGCCATTGCGCAATCACCCCAAGTCATATACCGTATTTAGTCAAATAGTCGCCCCCCCCCTCAAATAAACGCCCCACCACTTTTTTCATTCTTGATGTTTCAAAAATTCCGATATTTCCATGCTATCTTGTGTAGTAAGCTTTCCAAGTTCCCCACATGGTCAATAATAGCGTCAATAATTGGCGAAAATCTGCATCGGAACACCGGAAGTGAACCAAAAGTCAGTGTCAAAAGTTCATAGTTCGTCATTTTAGCGTGACTTTTAAGCTTACCTAATGATTTTAACGGGAATTGTCGTGCTACAAATGACCTCTAATAAACGCCCCCCCCCCTTGGGAAAATGTAACGCCCCCGGGGGCGGTTATTCGACGAAATACGGTAGATGAATCTAACGAGCCAAGTCATGGTCAGAATTTGGTAGGCCATCTTTGGGTCCCCGCAACACCAAAAAGCCGCTTAAAAATCGATGTTAGATCCTTTTGTGTTGTAAACTGTCATCAATCTTTTGTTTACGTGTAACACGGGTGATAGAATGCAGTTTAAAATACCCTCCAAGGCCGCATTATTTCACATTTTAGGTGAGATTGAGCCGACGGGGACCCAACTTTGGCAGCCATTGAGAAAAAGGAAATTGGATTCGTCTATACGCACTGAATCGCTGGCCAGGCCAAGGGAAACAACTGTGGCATATAAAGTTGGTGATTGTGTGAGTGGGATTCCCCGAGTCCATTCGCGGGGAAAATCTTTGTTCATTTTCTCTCCTTTTTTGTTCCTTCATTGCCTAACGATAGCAAAAACCATGGTCCACGTTAGGGTTAAGAGGGGTGGAGGACAACAAAATGGGGGTTGTTGGCCTAAGGCCAGAAAACGTGAAGTGCAGTGAAGGAATGAGATGTGGATCACAAAACTATATTAGTTTCAAAGCCCTTCCCAAGTTCAAAACCTAATGTGGAATGTGGCTTTTTAGGGTTTTTTTTTTTATTAATTTTTTTTAAATCTGTGGGATGAGCTTTTTTACAAGAATAGACTGTCACCTTTTCATCTCTCAAGGTTTCACTGTGGTCATGATGAAGAATTTTATTAGGATTTACAATTTAGGCTATTTTGACATCCGACGATGTCAAATGTGAGTTTTTTGTGTGGTGGATTTGGAAAAAAACCTGAAATTTACTCGACCCAGCGTGTTAACGCACAAAATGCATGCGGTGGCTTTGAGACGAACTATTAAATCAAGATGGCCTTATTTATCAAGCTTACAATAATTAACAGGTAAAATTAATATACCGAATGTTTAGATTGTAACGCCGATAGCAGCTTTAATTCAATTCTATTTTATCTTTAATACAGCTTTATCATATTTTATTACACAGATATGAGATATCACTATAAACTGACTCGCTCACTAAAATGCCTACAGGAGAGCAGTAATACTTGGTCTGCATGTACACCAATATTAAGCATCAGCAAAACATCACTTTTTTATTACGACATTATGAAATGCACAGCTGCAAGCTAACTAGGCTGTACATTTGAAATTAGCAACTATTACTACATATAATATTAATATAGAAAACTATATTTGTTCATTAATTTCTTTATTGATTTTTGTCTATGTACATGCATATGAGGGGGGGTGCAGGGGTGTGTGTGTGGTTGGTGAACATGTGATATAGGATTAAGTGTACATGTACATGTATATAGTACATCTACATCATAATTTTATTTTATTCATGATTGACACCTAATTGCCCTAAAAGTTTTTTATATTAATTAACAAAAAAACAAACTTGTGATTTCAAAAGCAAAATTACACAAGATCAGACGTGCTTCACAGAAAGTCATTGATCACCAAGTCTCTTAAAATAAATGTAGCTCTAGTATACAGGGCCAATACCCCAAATCAGTGAAATTATGATGAGTGAAATAATGATAATATTCTTCCAGTTGAAATGAGATCACTAATGGTTGGCTCAATGTACTATGAACATCAAATATGTTCACGCTCGCATCAAGACATTTTAGCTGTATGCAAGTTGGTTAAATATTTTGATCTCGGAATCCAAAGATTTTAATTCAGAATTTGTCCCAAATACAACACCTATGGTTTGATATGTTACATGTATCTGCTCGAAGTACTAGTATCTTTAACAATCACGTACAAATCAAAATGTTTAAGAAAAAAATGAGGGTATCATACATATACATGTATAGTGTAAACAAGCTACAATAGCTACATTGTGTTCACACGGCTGGACATAAGGCCCCCAAAAAATAATTGTTTGTTTGTCCTCCACAGCTTTGAATGAGGAGGTGCGGGCGGGCGGATTTTTGTTTTGTTTTGATTTAGCGTATTCCTGGACCTACATTGTAGCTAGAGCTAAAAAGCTACAATCATTCATGGTGACTTAAAAAAACAACATTTTGTTTCTTTATGCAAAGTTATAATTTGTGTTAATGTCATAGTCTTTTAAATTAAAATGATTTAAAAATGGATATAAATCCAATGTATTTTGAAGTCATTAATAATAGATTATGACTTTTTTTTTTTGGGGGGGGGGGTTATTTTCAACCATGAATGATCCTACCATTTAGCTCTAACTATGTCCAGAAATACTCCAAATCTGAAAAAGAAAATTGAATTTTTTATTTATTCAAAAAAAAAATTGAAAAAAAAAATATTGGTCAGGCCTTAAACTGAGGAGCGGGCGGTGGAGGACAAACAAACAACTTTGTTTTTGGCCTAAGTGAGTTATTACCTGTAATAAGTGACTTATAACTGGAGTAGGGACTTATTACCGGTAATAAGTCTGACAGTGTGAACACGGCTATTGTATGGGACTCCTACATGTACTATACGCAATGTACACAATTATTATCATAAAATACAATTATTATTTCATTGATTTATATTATTCATTTATTCAAACCATCACACCTTAGTTGGGCTCTGATGTCGGTAGTCCACCGGTCCAATATTAACACCAAGTTCACACGTAAAGTTGCCATCCCACCATTCAGTTATACACTCTGGCTTGCATGACAATGGGGTACAATGGATAGCATCATCAACTCCAGCATCAGTAACAAGTTCCTCATCCTCTACGTAATCATTTATATCTTGAGTATCGGTACCTGAGAGTGCATTGAGTAAGGACTTGTCTATGAGGTAAACCATTAAGCAACTGATGGCTGTCACTATGGCCAGCAATGCAAAACAAACGGTGAAGATCCACACATAACGTTTTTGACCCGACGATTTTGACATGGTAGTTATATAGCACCAATAAAATAGGAAGACAAAGTTGATATATCACAAGTAAGGCAGCGTGTAGAAGTTCCTGACAAAGTTAATTCAAGAAGATCTGAATGCACCACAAAATATGATTTTCTTCAGCACTTTGGTATGTACAATTGTGTGATGTACGTAGGCCTATAAATTATATACTCGAGTCCTGTGGCCACACTATGGTATATTGCTTTCAGAAACTGCTAGCAACAAGGCCCAAGGGCAGCAACCCGGGGGCAGCAATAGCCATATACCGCATTAATTCTGGTATGACATAGATGTATATTAAAACATGAGGCAACTACAATATACAAACAACTCTATGCCAACTAATAACACCGTTTCCGCTCTTTCATAGTTCTACTAAAAATATATGAATTCTGGCACAAGCGGATGGCTGATGATATCATATCCTGTCATACACATACACATACACATAGCACAGTGTACAGCTATAGCACAGTGTGGTATACAACTATAGCACAGTCATGACAGTGCAAGGCAAAGTTTCAATGGCATGGTATTTTGTGAACTCTCTGTCATGCTTCACAGAACTCGCTCCCACAATCCATGGGTCATTAACTGTGGTAGTATTTTGTTTATGGTAATCCATGTCTGTATAGTATAAATGGGTACCAGGTCATAATCATGATAATGCAGCCGGTGTTGCTGTGTTTACATACGTGGTACTAATAGGAGTAGGCTTGGGCTAACAGATGTAACAAAAGTTGCAATCACATGTGGGTTAGGGATGGGCACAATCAGATGATGTATCCCCAAAGGGCTGAAGTAAATGCACTGTCATGGCAAAGTGGTTGCCAGTGCTGGAGCCATGGTGGTAGGCCTACTGCATATTAAAGCTGTACATCTGAAGTCTTGGGTACATGCAACATGAAAAAGTCTGAGGTACGGTATTCATGGTTTGCTGATGCTATGATTAAATTAGAAAAACAATAATTCTAGGCCTGTAAAACCTATCCCCGGAGGGGGCACTCAACTGAAATGTTGGTAGGGGTGTGCGGCACGGAGTACCGAACTTTAGGAGCTAAGAACTGATTTTGGGCAAAATAGGGGCTTGATTAACTAAAATTTCAACATTTTTGATGGGTTGTGTGAACTAAAATTGGGCCCAATTTCCAAATTCCAAAATTTTCCAAATTTGAGCTAAAGAACTACAATTGTCAGAGTGTGTGGCTCAAATAACTGGAGTATGATCCAAGTGTGGGTCTCAAGGAACTGCTGGAGAGCCTGAAAAAGGGACCCTTGACCACCGCACATACCCATACCACCTTTACATGTGAGTACCCCCTCCGGGGGCCTTATCATCTGCATCAAAACTACTAGTACCACAACCTAAAAGCTTGTGCCTTGTGAGACAGATTATTTAGGTCTTCTGAATACAATTTATATCTTATCTCAAGGTGTGGTGTACTTGTCGGGCCAAATTTTGCCCCGTTTCAACCAAAAATCAATCCAAGTTTCGCTTAGCATTAAAATTTGCTAATTTCTGTGTACCTTGGACACATGTTTCAATATGATAACTTTGCATTAATTGTTGCCATCTTCGAAATTTACAATGGTATGCCACTGAACTCCAGGGTAGTATAATAAAATTATAATATCTACTAGTAGTTATTTTGTACATAAGTTCTTAAATTCTACCTTGCTTCATTCATCATCATTTATTCCTTTGTTCATTTTGTTTGTTTGTACGTTTGTTCGTTCATTCATTCTTTTATTCATTCACTTGTTCATTCATTCATTCATTCATTCATTCATTCATTTACTGAACACCTCAACCAACCAATTAAGGGAAGGGTATTTACAATAAGATCTGTTGATTAGATTTTGTTCAGATTTAAAAGGGCATTTCGTGATCAGCACCATCCCCCACTTTTCTGAGATTGAGTTGAGATTTTTATATCACCGGAAACCTCTGGCTAGTACATAATGTTTATGTACAAAAAATTTCTTGCAGATTGATTCGTTTAGCAAAGATATTGTGAAATTTGAATTTCGTTCTGGTATACCAGGACGAAATTACAACACATTGTCTATGGAGCAGTGTAATACACATAATCATGCACAACTCGCAAACGCAAAATCGGAATCCACTGAAATTTTGGGAAAAACCTTTTTTGTGGATATCTACTGAAAAATGTCATAAAAAGAGGATGCTAGGATCACAAAATCCTCCTTTAAGTTGGAATGTTTTTTTTACTTACGTATGCAATTATCATGATTATACAAAAGTACAGATTGTTTAAATATCATTTGATACTGCTCCAGGCCAAGTAGAAAACTGTTCAAACATAAAATAGCATGCTCATTTCCATGCCAATGAAAATTTGATAATTACCTGTACTTAGTAGTCTCCCATTACATGCCTATGTTTATAATCAATTGATGTTGTGTTATATATTTATGATAAAAGCTTTTAAGTATTCATTGCCTAATGTACCATGCTTGCAACATCCATTACATCATTTAGATCTTTGTTACAAACTTGCATCTATTACACTGTATGTAAGAAGCACTATGTGCCGGATCAGGAGTAGCTCCATTCGAGGACAGCAATGCTCAATTCACGAGCAGACCGAGGTGCTAGCTGTAGCCTTGCAGTTTTGTGCCATGCAAGTTTTTGTGTACAGGTAGAGGGTATTTGACGGCAGACATGTTTGGGGACTGAGGTTGCTATCAAGTTAAAATATTCAATAAATAATTAAGTTTTATTTTGCTTATTTGTGGAATTTTGGCTAAAGGAAAGATTTTAAAAAGTAAAACATTCTGCTATTTTCAAAACATGTTGGTTTACTCATCTTTTACCATTGTCAATTCCAGAGAATTTAATTAAAATTGCTTCAAATTGCTTTGTTAAGACACCCAAAGACACATTTCCTCCAAAAACACACTTGCCTGAATTTTCAACAAAGTCAATATTTTGAGCAAAGAAAATTGTCACCAAGAAAATAATTTGAAAATATTACTTCACAGAATTATTACATGTTGCTATTAAAAATAAAAGACATAATTTTTCATCCAAAGACACTTTTTTTCCAAAAAATTTGGTTGTGCAATTAATATAGCACGCATATAGGTGGAAAAGCTTTTATTAATGACTAAATTGATTAATTATCAATACCTTGAGGGTATGATTGATTGTATCTATTTAATAACTCAGTTATCATTTGAAAACCAACATGAAAACTAAATGAAGTGTAAAAAGGACAGCCTGCAGAGGAAGCAATTATGCACCATCCGCTGTTGATCTCGTTCATCAATTCTGTATGATTTATAATCAGATTTTGTTATGTGGCTGTGTCTACTTTTAAAATTGCAGTCTCAATCATGGGAAACAAAAATAACATCCAATAAAAGGGACCAAACAAAAACATCAATGACATCAAATAATTGAAGCTAGTCTCATTAGAAGGCTGACCCCTACCTCTCTGCCTAAATGTATTCATGAAATGACAAAAATTCACAATTTTCTGCACCGATATTTTCCCCTTCTTTTTACAAACATAAATCTAACTTAAGGGATCTAAAATGAGCGTTTATTGCGTTTCGATAGTATTTTTGTGGCACATGGGAGCACCTCAGACCTATCGAATTGTATTCTGAATCTGAAGCATGTCTTTCTGATATCAAATAATTTTCATTTTTGAAAATCACAATATAATACAAATTTTATGACAAATTATAAAAATTTGATATTTTTGAATTTTTGATATATAACAGTCCTCGAAGTAAATTATATAAATCTAATTATATATTCTTAAAGTGTATGTAGCAGGAGGAAAAGCCGACGGTCAATTGAAAATTTTGACCTTTCATATTGAAGATATGGATTTTTTCCCAAAAAGACCTAATTTTTTTGGTGTTTTGGGAAAAAAAATCCATATCTTCAATACTGAAAAGGTCAAAATTTTCAATTGATCGTCGGGTTTTCAACCCACCTACATACACTTTAAGTATAAATCATCAGATTTATAAAGTTTACTTCAAGTACTGTTAAATATCAAAAATATCAATTTTAATGATTTGCCATAAAATGTGTATTAAATTGCGAATTTCAAAATTCAAAATTATTTGATATCAGAATGACATTCTTCGTATTCAGAATGCAATCGATATGTCTGATGTGCTCTAATGTCCCAAAATAAATACTGTCCAAACGTTCATACCCCAGCCCTTAATAAATCTAAAATTTTTCTAAACTTTCTAAATCTAATGATGTGTACTTAAAGTGTATGTAGGTGGGATGAAAAGCCGACGATCAATTGAAAATTTGGACCTTTCGTATTGAAGATATGGATTTTCCCCAAAACACAAAAAATAGATATTTTTGGGAAAAAATGTATATCTTCAATATGAAAGGTCAAAATTTTCAATTGAGCATCGGCTTTTCATCCTAGCTACATACACTTTAAGTACATATCATTAGATTTAGAAAGTTTACTTTAAGGACTGTTAAATATCAAAAAAATTTTAAATATCAAATTTTAATAATTTGTCATAAAATTTGTATTATGTCGTGAAAAAAATCAAAATTATTTGATATCAGAAGGCCATTCCTCGTATTCAGAATTCAATTCGATATATCTGATGTGCTCTCATGTCCCACAAAAATACTGTCGAAATGTTCATACCAGAGCCCTTAAACACTTTCTTTTCCCAACTCTGTATTTAGCTTGCAAATCCCTTAAGACCCTTGTGTACTAACTAGCCACTCTAGCTATTATACTTCTTTCAAGGAGTTCTGTAATGGAAAACAAATACACTTCGGCCACTTAAAACTTGCATCTGAAGAGAAGTGTCACAACATCACAATATGTTTGTTTTATATATAAATATAACCCTTTTTGTTCTTTTTTAACATAATTTACAGTTTTTATTATCATATCATTAGCATTAGCAAATGAGAAATATTTCATCACATCCGTGTGAAAATTGTCAATCTGCCTTGCCTTTTCAAGATCCCCATGTTCATACATTTAATTTGATAGCAAAAATGATGTTGAAAGTTATCAATAAATCAACCCATTTCACACTCTGACAATCAGTTACACTGCCATTTACTTCTTTAACTGTTTACATCCTTCTTCTATTCAAGATTTTATAGAACATAAACAGATGAATATTACCAGAGCAAAGGAAATCAAGAACTTAAACATTACATATCACATACATCCAAATGCTATAAAAAGACCTTTGTGTTTAATTTAATTAGCGTAAAGGTGAGGAGCTACTGGTGAGAGCATGCACAACTGCATACAAATGAAGTGAGACCAACTATCTATATTGCATATTGCAGTCCTTGGAGACAGACAATGCAAGGTGCGTATCAAACACTTTATCACAAACTTCAAGTACATCAACTATCACGGCTGACATGACAAGTAGATTGCTATCTATCAATAAAACGCCTGAATTTGGGAAAGAGTCTCTCTTCTGAAATGAGGAGTAGGGCAGGAATTCTGCTTTACAAATCATGATAGATATTGTCCACCAAAAACCAACAAAACTAAAAAACAACAAATTAAAAGCAATTTATCCTACCATATGGAACAAGCAACATATTTTAACTTAACTATAAAGTAACAATACACAATGGAAGTAGTAAACTACAATTCAGCATGTAAATCGATTCCATAAAACGATTCTTAACCCACGTGCCTCTCACTTCCTTCTGACGTGTAAACCAAGATGCTGATGCATAAATTTTTCACCCGACTTGATTTCCTTTCATCATTAAATCAATAATTATCCTCCCGAAAGAGATACTCCTCCTCTCCACCAGAAACAAAAAACTCTTCATTTTGAAGCCCTAACAATATCAATTCCCCCTATTCTCTTGAGAAGATATGAAAGAAATTTACAGTAACAAGAGAATTCGTCAGCGTATGATGTAAGTGAAATTGGGAGCAATTTAATCGGTTGGCGGCTTTGCCATGCTTCTTTGGTTGGCCTGTGAAAGATTGAGGTGATATTCTCAAGAAGTTGTGTGTCCCATGGTAATATCATGTCCGCTGGTCAATTACTTGCTCAGTCCTAGCACGAAGCAATGTTTGCGCTACTGGACCCAGGTGGTATGAAACTATCACTATTTCAACTTGAACGTGTTTAAACACTTACGGCTGCTATGTGCAATATGAACCCTGCACACACATTATTGATTGTTGTTACACAATTTGAGAGAACTTGCTGGTTTTGTATAGGCTATGTAGTCAAATGTGTGCTTGCCTAATTATTTTGAGGGCACAGTATGCATCCAATTAAGGGAGCTTTTACACTCATGATTGAAATAAAGTTTGGGTTAGGGACAGGGAAGGCAACCCCGGAGGGCAACTAACTCCTCATATCAGGACAATACGGGAGGAAGAGCCATACTTTATTAGCATGGGTTCCTATTCATATTGAAGTGGTTCTGAACTTCTGGGAGAAAGTAAAGGGACCCTTTATGAGACCAAAACAATTAAATGACCCTTTGCTTAACTAGTGGGCACTTCAATATTGGAGGTGATGTGCAGGGGCATAACCCGACCTGACCTTCGGGGGGGGGGGGGGGGGAAGATTGAAAAATTTCCCAATTTTTGACCAAAAGTTGTATTATTTATGTGCGCATCTCGAGCGGCTTGCCGCGAAGTGATAAACGGGTGGGGTCCAGGGGCCCGTCTTCCCCTGTTGGGGTCCAGGGGCAAAGCCCGGCGGGGGTCAAGGGGGCATAGCCCCCTGAAGCTCATGGTTTTTGGCATATTAGAAGCTAAAAATCCAGTGTTCAGAGTACAAAATTTCACAATGAAAGTAGTATAGATCTTCTTCCCTCTTTCTTTCCCTTTTCTCTTCTCCCTTCCCCTTTTCTCTTCTCCCTTCCCTTTTTTCTTCCCTCTTTTTTCTTTTCTTCTTTCCCCTTTCTTTTCTTCCCTCTTTTTCCCTTTTTTTTTTTCTCTTTCCCCTTTTTTCTTCCCTCTTTTCTCTCCTTCCCCCTTTTCCCTTCCCAATTTTTTGCTCTTCTTCCCAGTTTTTTGTGTCCGGGGCAGCTTGCCCCCCCACTGGTTATGTGTCTTGATGTATATAAGACAAGCAGGTATTGGAGGTGATGCATATGTTGGGCTGTTAAGAGCCCCTTAGTTCAGCATTTTTGTGTTACCCAAAGCTCCCATATTTTTTGATAAACCCAATCTCTGTCACCTAAAGACCTCTTATTTTTTGCTTGGATCTGTAACCCAAAAGCCCCTTAATTTGTCTGACTCCTGGAGTTTCATTTTCAGAAGAAAACCAGGACAATCCCATAAAATCCTTTGCCTCTAGGCTGACATTTTTTCCTTTCTTACAGCTAAATCTTAAATAATTAAGAGTTTTGCTAAATGTTATCTATAATGTAAGCAAGCTTAGGCAAAAAAAATATTAGTAATGTGAAATGCGCTATTTCAAATCTAAACTTGCAATTTTTTGGTCCACTTTTTCTGGTTACAATATCAACAAATATACTAACATCATTAGTTGATTTATTTTAAATAATAATAATTAATATTAATCAAACCATCACACCTCAGTTGGTCCCTTTTGCTGTTTAAAGACTGGTCCAAAAGTATCACCAAATTCACATATGAGGTTCCCTTCATACCATTCAGCTAAACACTCTGGTTCACATGACAATGGGGTACAATGCAGAGTCCCATCAGCAATGTCATCAACAAGTTCCTCTTCTATTTGTTTATCATTAGAAGGCTTATTCAAACCTTTTTGAGTACCCGGAAGTGCATTGAGTACAGACTTGTCTGTGTCCATAAGGCAACTGATGACTGTCACTTTGACCAGCAAAGCAAAACTAATGGTGAAGATCCACACATAATATTTATTACCGGAAGATTTTGACATGGTGGTTAAATGTATAGCACCAACAGAATATGAAGACAAAGTTGAGATATATTCATAAGTAAGGCAGCATCATGCAGAAGATTGCTAGCGATGGCAAAGTTATATGGGTGAAATCAAGACCAGAATACACCACAAAAAATGATTTCTTTTCAGTACATTATGTTGGTACAACTGTGTAGAATACAGGAGGCCTTCACCATGTACGTTGTCACTGCAATACAACTCTATGCCAAATATTTCAGTTTCCTCCTTTCATACAATGTAATTCTACCAAAAATATAAATGTGTACACGAATTCTGGTGCATGAATGGCCAGGCTTTCAACAACAAGGTGCATTGTGAACTGTTTTGTATGGTAAGTGCCATGCTTCACAGAACTTCCATGATTAATAATAGGTCACATAGGGTGAGAGTTCATAACTTGAAAACAATGAAACAATAAGAGACTTACAGCATTAATACAGATTTTGGTCAAATTCTAATTTGGGCATTCTTTGCCAAATATTATAAAATATTATTAGTAACAACAGTCAGCAAACTTTTATCATTTAAGCCAAATTATAAATGAGATAAAATGAAAGAAAACACACTTACTACTTAATTCAAACTTGCTCTGATGTCCTAAAAACACAATGAATTTGGCTGAATCCAATAAATTGGGACATGTGTAAACATTACAAATATGCCCCAAAAAATCAAGTTTGAAAAAAAAAGACCAATTTCATAATTATAAAATTGTACATTAAGTCTTTAAACAAAAAGGTTTCAACTGGTGCACTATATGGAATGAAAATGTTGTCAAGCTTTTGCCAGGTGCAGCTCTTGACTTCTTCAAGACTGAAGTAGGAATATGAAGCAGCAATATATACTCTATGGCCCTGATATGGCAAAACAGTGTACGGTAACTTTTTCAGTTAAGGTCCTGACTTATTTATATCTCAGCCTTTCTTTGCAACTTCTTACCAATATTTAAATGGAAAAACAATGAATCTCAAGTTGCGTGGTGCAAGGCCTAAAAAAAATTGTTTGATTGGCGTAACCCGACCTATCCTAAAATTAGGCTCGACCCTAACTTTTTTTTTTTTTTTTTGCAAAAAAATAAAAATTAAATTAAAAAAAATAAAGTAAAATAAATAAATTTTAAAAAAAAGAAGAAAAAAAGTTTCAAAGCCTTTATCAAACGAAATTTACAGCTTAAAAAGTAAAAAAAAAAAGAATCCCGACCTACCTACCCTAAAAATTTTTATGTTACGCCAATCAAACAAATTTTTTTAGGTATTAGCATTGAGTTGAGCTCTGATTGTCTGTTTCTGAGTGGCTCTTTTCATAACCATCAAGATGTCTAGACTGGCTGTCTAAATAGCTCTTTTCAGAGTAACTTTTAAATTAAAATATTTTAAACTATTTTAGGTGGTAGATACTTTCTTCTTCTGGATACATAATTTTCTAAATCTGGAAGCTCCACATCTTTTGTATGAATATTTATGACAATCATGCTTTTGAACAAGTGCAGTCAGTGACATCATTGTAAATATGATTAGGCACAGCTTCAAATTGGAAGTATTCACTCACACACATTGTAACATTTTTAAGACACTCCAAAGATGCCAGCGTGAAGCTGATGCCTCAATGGCACCACTGCATGTACCAGGCCAATTATGTGATAGAACTAAAGGGAGCTATTGCATTAATTAGTTACTGTATTGAAGGCAATTAAAGTATCAGGATTCACACATCCAGTATGGAGGTAAACATATGTTACCTAGCCAGTTTCTAAAATGATGAATTTACCATCATCACATTACACATACGTTATTATATGGGGCTAATCTGTTTGGTAGAATCTCAAACATGGCTCTTGTATATTAGTATAATATGAGAGACTTCTAAAAATCATTCCTGATGATGAAATCATATAGGCCATTGCTTGCTTTCCTTTGCATTTCAAAAGAAAATCAAATTTGATCTTTGCAGGCTAGTCAATTTTACTACAACAAACACTGGAGCTTTGATGAGACAAGTAAATTAATTAATGTGGCCTGACACATCATAAAAAACACTTTTTTTTCTTGATTTTTGGCCTGACTTATCATTATTTAGTTACTCATTTACAAAGCACTAAAGATGCTAAAGAGTAAATTCCAGGAGCTAAGTTTTAATCAGATAACTAAATTTTACATTTTATGCTAAACTTTGAATTGTGGAATTGCCTCTTAAAATATCATGATGTATGCTACTTTCCCCCAAATTGAGCAGCATACTTGACTCTGATACTACAGCATGTGTGTGGGAGGTAAATGAATATAAAGTATACTTGTAGGCCTATCAATCATTATCTTTTTCTTTGTCTTCAACTTCTGTTTTAAGTGGAAAATTTCATACTACATTTATTTTTGTGATCTTTGTTCTCTAAAAAGTTACAGAAAACAACAATGTGGGGTGTGCATGAATATTCCTTTTTGAGGTTAGGTCTATGCAAGGAAGCTTAAAAATGCAAATTTATATTAACGATTGATGAAGTTCAAAATCAACAAGGCACAAACAATTCAAACATTCCCGCTTATGTAGTTGCATCAAGTGTGGAATATGTATAAGAACATGCCAGGAAGGTGCTCACAAACTAAAGTGGCTATCGTTTTCTTTAGCATACAGACCAGTCTCCTTGTAGAGATTCAAGTGTTCATGTAAGCCAAATATACTTCCTCAAACATCTAAATTTAAGGTGATACTGATTGCTTCTACCATTTATTTAAAGGATTTACATTTGAAAAGAAATGATTCTTAAACCTGACTTTGTTAGTCCATGAGACCACTTCTGGTAACCTATGGTAAATTTCATTCATTTGCTTTTATGTTTTCTACTCATATAGCCCACTGTGGCTAAGGCCCATGATTAGCTACATGTACTAGAGGCTACATAGAAGGACACTTCTCAGAATATTTGCAAAGAATGGTCATGGGCCTGCCTTCATCCCATAAGCACACCATGTACTGTACAGCTTCAGGGGTGTGAGTAACCACAGACCAAACAAGAGGAAGATTACTAAAAAAGCTGAAAAACAGCGTAAAATCAGGGTAAAAATGCCAAATATGAGCGGAAAATATAAGAAAACACATAAATTTTGGCAACAACAAAAAAAGAGGAAATCAGCTGAAAAGAGGAACTCTCACACCCCTGCAGCTTACATGTCACAAGCGATAGGGTATTCTCATAATGCCAAGATTAGGGCCAGCTATGATCAACTGGCTTTGGTTTCTTGCAGTGATACATACTGTACATTGTTGAAAGCATAGAACTGATGTATACCGGGACTGTATATGCAATTTCACGATGTAAAATGAATTGGCCTGTTATGGACTTACAAGAATATGATTTCTGATGAATTGGAAATACAAATTATATGGGTTAAAGGACATGCCTGAGGAGTTGAAGTAAGTCTATAACTTTTAAAAACCTTTTATTATACCAGACTCACAAGGTAATCAGGAGAGTATACAAGACTGAGCCCCTCTGTCAGCAATGGTCAGGATGTAAGGCTACCCCAACTTGGGCCACCAATAAACTGGTACTTTTAGGTGTTTCTGAGAAGGGGACAAATTTAATCCTTATAAAACTATCATTTCCCCTTACAGCTTCCTCATTTATGGATGTCTAGTTATGATACTGGACACAGTTACAAGAAAGTATATACAATGTGATTTTATACTACAGTCCAACCTCTCTTATCCGGACCTCTTTTATATGGATATCTCTGTTATCCGGCTGTGAAATCTTCACAGGAAAACATGTTTTTGATGATTTAACACCTTAATTCTATGCTCCGAATGCTTAGAATGACATATCTATGTTGCATAAAGCACTTTAAAGCAATCTTATAGTGTTATTACCCCATGTTAAAACAATCTTTTGTTGTCCCAGTACTTGGGACAGTTAATACAGAATTACATGTAATTCACTTATCCGAATTTTTCACTTATCCGGACAATGCTTGGTCCCATCATGACCGGATAAAAGAGGTTGGACGGTATGTGTAAAAAAATGATTCTAACTTGCTTTTTATTCCAAATAAAGGTTGATGAATATCGTAAGGAATTACCAATTTGTCGTTTAATTGAAGGAAATTTATAAGGACAGATAAAGCAAAGAGCTTGTGTAGGCTGGTAAGACAAGAGTAAACATTAATCTATGTTAACAGCCTGAAAAACAGGAAACCACAATGAATACCAACTACAGTCTTTAAAGGGAAAATATGCAATCAGGGAAAATGTTTAAAATGTATTTATTCTGAAGCTTGATTTTGATTAACCACAACACAAACATAAAGCATAAGGCACCATGCATTTCTTATAATAAAGGGTTCAAAAGAAATAACTCCCCCCTAAAATTACAAAACATTTCTTTGCATAACTTGACATACATTTAGTTGATTTGAAAAATTTAAAAACCTGTAAATAGAGGAATCTTTTTGCTACCCTCCCAATTTACAATCTATCACATTTTCCAAAAATGATGCTTTCAGAAAAAGTTGCACTTTTCAACATCCTATACATGTAATGTACAAAAATGTTCTCGATATCAACGTGATCAATGTTTTGATTGATTTAATTGTTAGTTAATTTTCTTAAATTTTGTGTATCCGATTACTCAGTCACCCATGCAATCATCTTTCAGTATAAAACAATGATTCATTGACATGGATTTTGACATGAATGGGGTTTTCAGTCGGTGCTTCAAAAATGGTAAAATCACTATAGGAGTATTTAATAAGGTTTGTAGTGTGATGCTTATGTCTTTCGATGGTTAGCAGAGATGAAAAATTTACTTGCAAATGGTCGGTTGCAAAGACCTATAGCAACGGCTCTTTTGAATAAAGGCGTACATGACAATGAAGAAATGGCCAACAAAGATTGGAGGTTGGAAGTCAGCATCCAGCCAATTAACTGCATGCAGCCAATCGCTTGTGGCCACATCATGAGTGATACACCTTATCCAAGAAAGCCATCATTTTAAATCAAAATGCAAGATGCTTCAACTGACCCAATACAGGTAAATGTTCACCCTTTTGGTCAAATTTATGCGTGGAGAGCTCATTTCTCCTTCCTAGTGATTTTATCATTTTGAAACAACTGCTGAATAAAAACATCAAAGAAAATCTCATTTTACGCCAAAGTTAAATTCAACAAATCTTTGTTTTGCACTGAATGGTGGTTGCATGGGTGCCTGAAGGATCAGAGACAGAAAAGTGAAGGACAAAAACAAGAATTAAATCAACCTTAACATTAATATCGAGAACGATTTGTACAAAATGTGGTAAAGTGCAACTTTTTCTGAAAGCATCATTTTTGGGAAATGTGATTACTTTTGACCAAAATATTGCTTTTTTTGCAAATGAAACAACTTTGTGAGGGTTGAAAACGATTCCTCTATTTACACCTTTTTAAATTTTTCAAATCAACAAAATAAATGTCAAGTTATGCAAAGAAATGTTTTGTAATTTTAGGGGGGGGAGTTATTTCTTTTGAACCCTGTATAAGCAACAAAGAAAGCACACAAGACTTGTTATCTACAGAAGATAGCATTTTCACAAGTTGTAGTGAAGCAAAACTATTAGCATGTCCATTTATACCATCTTTTCGTTTTCTTATTAAAGTGAATTTAAGTGAATCATTAACATTGTTTTAAATGATATGATTCATTTATAAACATTTTCTAGAATTTGTCCATATTGAAAGATTGAATATTTGTATGATCCTGTCAATCTGAAAAGGTTTTTGAAGACACATTCTTAAACTTGACACACAATTGCACATGTTCCTGGCTGTGTCGTCTGAGGGGATATTGAAAAGTGCTGCTGTAAAAAAACTTGGCCTTGTTGTTCTTCTGAAAGAAAAAAACTTGATTTGACTCCCTGTGTTAAATGAGAGGATCCACTGCAAAAATGTTGCATAATTTCTATGACTTTTACCCAACATTGAGTAACTATGCAACAGTAAGTTTTTCTTACATTGTAAGTAAATGTTTCCTACCAAAGTTGACCAAAGTTGGTCCAAATGTAGCCTAATAGTATTGCTCAATGTTGGTTAAACTGTCAATAAAGTTAACTGTTGCACAGTTACTGAACATGTTACTCATATTTTTGGATGTGTAGAAGGATGCAAGAGGTTAAAAACAGTACATCTATCCTTTTCAACCTTATCAACTGACACTAGGTCATAAATCCCTCATTACTGGTTCAAATATTTCTTATAAAAACAATGACAAAATGGTCCACTTTTAATGACACTTTGCTCTATGGTGACAAGATAGAAACTTTTTAATCAAAAATGAAAGCAAAGCATATCTATATCAGATAGGATTATTTCATTTCCCTATCCTATCATGTCTTTTTCAAATTTTTATTATGCATCTCTAATTTTAGTTGTACTTTCAGCCTAGTCTGTATAATATTATACCAGTAGTCATGAAACTTTAGTATGCTCAATGAATTATTTATCACATCATACATCTTACTTACAAAAAGTATATGCAATGTCAAAAGAAAAAATAGAGTCAATCTATCATTTTTGACAACAGATAAAATATAAATGAAAAATACACTATAGTAGTAGATAATATCATGATAGAAAACATACAAGATATACCTTATAAATTTTTTTTTAAATGATGAAGGGTTTAAATCCGAAAAGCCAGGGCAGTAGAGAGTATCATGATATAAAGCCCTAAGACAAGATATAACCTTTTGACATAAAAGTACAGAAAGCTCCTCAAGAAGTTATTAGTCCATCAAGTGACACCCGTGATTACATCAAGCAAACACAGCGAGTCACAAAGGCGTGAATTTATCACTATACCTAGCCTCTCCAGCCGGCCAGCCAATGTAGGGGAGATATTTTATCAGGGCATCTTTAATCAATATTAGGTACGGTAAAAGTCATCATTTTTGCATGCATTATTTTTCGCGATTTGTACATTTTGGGAAATTACAGGAGTTGCTTTTGTTGGGAAATCTTGATAAGTACCTCTGCAGCATTAATACATATTTGAGTGTCTTTTCTATGTCGACATGTGAAATTGTGCAAAATTGTACAAGATCAGTGAAAATAAAAACACCATGAAAATGACAGCTTATAAACTCTGCTGTAGCATACTTCATGATTGACTGACTTGTCAGTTTAATTTCTTTTGCTTTAAAAAAAGTATCAAATCAAAACAGCAGAATCTTTATTGCAATAGTGCTGATATTAATCACAATTATCAAAGCTTCTGATATACAGATGTAAAATGTCAAAAAGAATGGAAGCAGAATTTACAGTTAAATAAGGAGTACATGTGATGCGATCAAGTGATCAGTCTGAACTCGTAAATATTAAATTGTCAGTTTTTTATAGGATAGTAAAAACATTTACAAATCTGGATTTTACAGAAAACACCATTGAAATTGAACAACCAGTTCCAAAGATATGTGACCGTATACGCGAATGAGCGTAAATGTCCTCAATTGTATTCGAGTTACAGTGTAAAATAGGCATGAAGGTCGTATTCATTGGTACCTCAATTTGGTGCTACGTGTACCTCATTTAATGAGATACACGTAGCACCAAATTGAAATACCTATGAATATGACCTTCATACCCATTTTACACTGTAACTCGGAATACAATTGAGGACATTTACGGCTCATTCGTGCTGTACGGTCACATATGAGCAATCAAAGAGTTTCCAAAACAATAGGAATTAACAAAAAAAATACTCCCTATGTTTGGTTATATCTCAAAATCAATATTTCCGAGTTCAGACTGATTTTGCTTGATCGCATCACATCTACGGTTTTGAAAAAGACAGGCAAATATTGTATTTTTTTAAAGTTTCTATTAAAGCCATAATGTATGATCTTTTAAATCAATTTAGTTATTTTTTTTTTAAAGCTGATTTTTTTTGGCACTTGTATTTTGTTTACACATGTCTACACTTAAATGTGTTGTGTTTGTAGGACAATAGAACAATTTCGACATAATGTCTTAAAAATCCAAAATAGAATTCCATATTAAACAGCCAAAATAGCCAGTGGGGTTTCTTTCCCTTTGTTATTTCGGCTGAAAATGGACAGAAACCATTCCTGACAGTTATTAATAATATTATTTCAGCATTTTGGGTGAAGAATAACGAAATTAAAATTTGATGGAAACTTTACATTACTTATTCACAAAAACTTCATAAAAACCAATGTGACCAATATTTAATGATATAAATGTTTTCAATAATTATGTTTAGTATGCTTTTCTAAAAATATGAGTTAAGTATTTTTGTTAAAACACAAGTACACAAATAGAATTGTATTTAAATTGACTTACCAATCTCAAAGCAATTCACAAATTTTATATCTAACCCAACATTTAAATGTAATTAAAACATTTTGACCAAAACCAAAAATATGTTTACACCATTTAAAAAAATATGTTTGTGTTTGCTAGGAATTCATATACATTTGAGATGAAAATACTCATCCATTTCTTCATGTTCTTGGACTCTTCTCTTTAAATATTTTTCAATAAATATTTTAATATCACACTAAATATGCACTCTTGTTTGCACAGAATAGATGCAATTGTTTACACACAGATAATGAATATCTAAATAAATAATCGGCTTTTACTTTCCCATGTTGCCATGTGCCTTGCCTAAACCACACAAATGGGTGAAATTTGAATAGTCTGCTACTGTGTTACACACTCGAAAAATTACATGAGGGAGGGAGACATTTTATCAATCTCACTTTTCTTCATTACATCATAATTAGAACTTTATTCCTGTTTTAAATTGGTATACCTATTTTTTTTAATAGTGATGTTAGTAAGAATAAAGTCAGCTGCATATCAGATTATGCTATTTTCAGTAGATAGCATTTAATTCAGTGGATGTTATATTCAGTAATGGAATTAAAATTAGTGACTGCTATCTAAACAACATTAAAAACAGTGAATTCTTTTACAATCAGTTGGGACCAAACTTGATGCAGCATAGCCGCTGGCTAAAGCATTAAAGTGCCATGGAACATTGAAACATTCAGCGTTCATGCTACATGCAGATAATTGTTCACATGTGCATAGTACGTTTTGGTGTTGATCAATTTTATAAATCTATCGCTATACCATTTGTCACCCTGATGTGACTGGCAGTGATGTCAGAGTGTATTTCATTGGGCCCAGCTTCCAATCCCTAGCATTCGCTCAAAGGGCTGGCGTACACATGCTGTATAGATCTATGCGCACATGAAACTACTGTCTCAATGTGTTGATGTCACTCCCACATCAGGCCGAAAATGGTATATATTCAGTCTTTCACAAAGACAGAAGTCTCAGAAAAAGTTTGATGGATTACAAAAGCTTGGAAGAAACTGCCCCTTCACCTTAGAATCATGCATGGATGAATATTGCAGAACCACTGGGCAGTCTGTCTAAGCAACATCACATCACTAGGGTGTTGTTATGTTTTCCCAACATGGTGCTCTACACAAATAATGTTATCGGAAAATAATACCATGACTTTGTTGGTCAATTTATGTATGTCCAAGTGTGACTTTTCAAAACCCATAAATATATGGAAAAAAACATTGAAATATGAACCATATCCTACAGTTTAAAGAAACTTGATGGGGTAATTTTATGCTGAAATCAAGTTCAATCAATCCAGCATGCATACTGCATTTAGCGTGGGCCCAGGTATGCTGCATCAAACATTTGGTCTCGACTGGCAGCATTTAATCAGTGAATGCCACTGTCAGTAGGCAGCATTTAAATGAGTAAATGCTAATAATTCAGTAGACATCATTTAAATCAGTGAATGCTATCTTCAGTAGACATCATTTAATAATCAGTGAATGCTATCTTCAGTAGACAGCATTTAATAATCAGTGAATGCTATCTTCAGTAGATAGCATTTTTAATCAGTGAATGCTATCTTCAGTAGATAGCATTTAATAATCAGTGAATGCTATCTTCAGTAAACAGCATTTAATAATAAGTGAATGCTATCTTCAGTAGACAGCATTTAATAATCAGTGAATGCTATCTTCAGTAGACAGCATTTAATAATCAATGAATGCTATCTTCAGTAGACAGCATTTAATAATCAGTGAATGCTATCTTCAGTAGACAGCATTTAATAATCAGTGAATGCTATCTTCAGTAGACAGCATTTAATAATCAGTGAATGCTATCTTCAGTAGACAGCATTTAATAATCAGTGAATGCTATCTTCAGTAGACAGCATTTAATAATCAGTGAATGCTATCTTCAGTAGACAGCATTTAATAATCAGTGAATGCTATCTTCAGTAAACAGCATTTAATAATAAGTGAATGCTATCTTCAGTAGACAGCATTTAATAATCAGTGAATGCTATCTTCAGTAGATAGCATTTAATAATCAGTGAATGCTATCTTCAGTAAACAGAATTTAATAATAAGTGAATGCTATCTTCAGTAGACAGCATTTAATAATCAGTGAATGCTATCTTCAGTAGACAGCATTTAATAATCAATGAATACTATCTTCAGTAGACAGCATTTAATAATCAGTGAATGCTATCTTCAGTAGACAGCATTTAATAATCAGTGAATGTTATCTTCAGTAGACAGCATTTAATAATCAGTGAATGCTATCTTCAGTAGACAGCATTTAATAATCAGTGAATGCTATCTTCAGTAGACAGCATTTAATAATCAGTGAATGCTATCTTCAGTAGACAGCATTTAATAATAAGTGAATGCTATCTTCAGTAGACAGCATTTAATAATAAGTGAATGCTATCTTCAGTAGACAGCATTTAATAATAAGTGAATGCTATCTTCAGTAGACAGCATTTAATAATCAGTGAATGCTATCTTCAGTAGATAGCATTTTTAATCAGTGAATGCTATCTTCAGTAGACAGCATTTAATAATAAGTGAATGCTATCTTCAGTAGACAGCATTTAATAATCAGTGAATGCTATCTTCAGTAGACAGCATTTTAATAATCAGTGAATGCTATCTTCAGTAGACAGCATTTAATAATAAGTGAATGCTATCTTCAGTAGATAGCATGTTTAATCAGTGAATTGTTTTTTCAGTGGGCAGCATTTCAATCAGTGAATGATATCTTCAGTAGATAGCATTTAAAGCAGTACATAGAACAAATACTATCATTTAAAGCAGTGGATGCTATCTACAGTAGACGGCATTTAAATCAATGAATATTATCTTCAGTAGAAAGCATTTAAAGCAGTGAATGCTATCTTCAGTAGCCAACATTTAGATCAGTGAATGCTATCTTCAGTAGAATTCATCTAAATCAGTGACTGCTAATTTCAGTAAACATCTGAATCAGAGACTGCTATCTTCGGTAGACATTTTAAGTCAGTGAATGCTATATTCAGTAGACAGCATCCAAATCAGTGACTGCAATCTCCAGTAGCCAGCATTTATATCAGTGAATGCCATCTTCAGTAGACAACATTTATCAGTGAATGCTATCTTCAGTAGCCAGCATTTATATCAGTGAATGCTATCTTTAGTAGACAGCATTTAAAGCAGTGGATGCTATCTTCAGTAGACCACATTTACATCAGTGAATACTATCTTCAGTAGATAGCATTTAAAGCAGTGAATGCTATCTTCAGTAGACCGCATTTAAATCAACATATACTATCTTCAGTAGACAGTATTTAAAGCATTTAAAGTATTTTCTGTGAAAGTAACCATTGAACTTATCAAATGCTATCTGCTATCACCATGGTGAGGTGTTTGCTAAGCCCTTGAAAAATGTGAAAAGCCTATTCACTCAGGCCATGTGAGAATAGTACAATATGTCACACATCAGATAATATTATGAAACCTTAGATGAATGCACCATATGGAACAAGACTACAAGAACATTATTTTACACCAGAGCAGTTAGCATAGAGTACAGGGTGTATCAAAATGATTGGTACCCATCAATGTTAATATTTTTGAAAAGCCTGTATCTTCCTAATACAATATTGGATACGCTTGAAATGTCCAGAATGTATAGTTTATGACTTGTTTTACAATTAATCTACAAATTATCTGGATCTTGTGTTGAATTTTGATGTGT
Source organism: Amphiura filiformis (assembly GCF_039555335.1). Taxonomy (NCBI): domain Eukaryota; kingdom Metazoa; phylum Echinodermata; class Ophiuroidea; order Amphilepidida; family Amphiuridae; genus Amphiura; species Amphiura filiformis. The sequence continues at coordinate 19,209,585 of NC_092632.1, read as the reverse complement.
CAGGCCCATCCATTATTGATGAAAACTGGTGGGTACCAATCATTTTGATACAGCTTAGCTGGGTGTGCTTAGTTGGCATTTAAGAAATTACCACTTGAACCTGAATCACCTTCAGAAATTGGTATTTGCTTTAAGTAATGAGAAATTACTCTATGGCAGCGTGGCTCATCATACCATTCAATGCAAATAGTTTTCCATTTCATTGCTGGCAATAATGTATATTTTTAATATCTGGCTTTACTTGAAATTAATTGTTTTCAAAGTCCATTTTATGCTTGATAATAAACACACAATACACAACTGCTATGGTAGGTATCATGAGCTGTACAAACACACAGCTGGTACATCAAATGCAATGTTTAATCATCTGTTGTATATCAACTTATTAGTTATCAGTATCATTACAATTACTGACTAAAACAATATTGAACTCCTTTCTTTTTCAGAAAATTGCATGATTTTTTTCTGAAAAGCATACGGTGACAGACAAAACTCTGTTCTGTGGACCCGATCAACCTAAATTTTGCATTTGGAAGATTTTGTTTGCAGTGTAGTGTGTATGCATATAAAATTAGCCATTTTGTTGGCAAAAAAGGGATTGAAATAAAAAAACGAAAAAAAGAATCGGGTCATTTTGCAATAAAAAACCACATCTGATCGTGCAACTCAAAACGTCTGTCCACCCATAGCAGGGGGTTTCTTGATGCCTAATCTACAATTTTAGTTACAAAAGAATGAAGCCCTATCAGTATCATGTTTATTCTCTAGAATTTCCCTATGCTGAACAGAGTGATGAATCACACATACCAAAGAGGTTTTGTCTACATTAGCATACCAATCAGAGGTCAGACAAGACAAATTATATAAAAGATAGAGCCAGCATAATGTGATATAGAAAAACAGCCTAAATCATCCTTTAAAATGGGGTCACATCTTGACAAATCTATTTCAATTACCATAATGCATTGGTAAGTGGACTTTCCAAATGTAGTTGTCTTTAACACTTGCTGACGTATTTCATTCAGCCATTTACATCATAAGTAACTTAAGTAACTTGCCCACTGAAAGTACAGCCTAAGTGATGGGGAAAAACATAGCACTACTTAGTGCTCTCTTGCTTTTTTAAGTATCTACCCAAAGAAGTTGTACCAGTAACTGACCTCTAGATCTAGCAGCCAGACCCTTGGAGTAGAGTCAGTCAGTTGGATGTAGTTGTTGTTTTGTTTTTTGTTTTTGTTTTTTTGTTTTTTCTATTCATATTTTTCTGAATGAACCTAAATAATCACAAAAATCTTTTTGAAAATACACATTTTGCTCGCTTTGCTCATTATTTTTTCAGTCAAAATCAATCCACTTTTGTAAAAAAAAACATGTCAGTGCAGCGGAAGATTTTATATACAAAAAAAATCCCCCCAGGCCCGTAGATCAGTGTGTTTTTTTCACCCAATTAAAGACTTGTGAAACAATATTTCATTTTATAGAACACATATGGTGATCATACAGATGAGGTAAATATTTTGCTTCTAACAAATTACCATATTATAAGGTAAATGATAAGCATCTATATCCAATAAAAACAAACAAACGGAAGTAGAAGAAGCTTTAATACAAGGATACTATTTACATAAAAAAGTAATATACATGGTAATAAGGTTTAGTGTAAACATCAGCAGCTGAAAATATGTTTTTATGAGAAGAACTATTGATGCAAAATAACAAAGATATTGAAGTTAGAGATTCAGGAACAAATATCTTGATTTGTACTTTTATCATACAAACACAATGATGTATTTAGCCAATTACATGCACACAGGAGACTGTATAGCAACAATCAGACAGACATACACACTGACAGACACCCCCCCCCCCACACACACACATGCAATTATATAAACTGTTCAATTATGGATTCCTGTTTTGGTATCTTTAATAAAATCTCCAAATGTACATGAATAAAGGAAAGATACCAAAGGTAGATAAAAATTGCAATTTATAACCACAGAGAATATATGCAATCACATACACAAAATTAAAAACGTGTCACAAATCAGATACTGCATACACTGTTAAAGTTTTTCTGCTAATCTTTTCAGAACTCATGTTTTTCAAGACAATTAAAGGTAAAACAAATGCAATCCTTTGCTATACATCATCAATAGAAATGTTTCAAATCAGCTTTCGGCAGATTAGTCACATGTTTTATCTCATTTGTATATCAATTGTGTCCCAATATGTAAATCAAACAGCAAAAGCAACAACTTGGGAGCAAGCAACCACCTCAACTCTGAATAGTTGACATTTTGCTGACAAAAAGGTCAGCATTCCTATGGCACGAAATGCTTCACAAAAACTATATATTTTTGTTCTTATTTCAGTACATGTTACGGTAAATTCTTAATTATGTCAAAATTCTTTCAATTTGTTTAAATTTCAGACAAGAAAAGAAGCCACTGGCATGCAGCATGACAAGACCTACATCCTTGGATTAACAGCATCGTTCCCTAATCCCATGAGAAACATACAAACTGACGCATCTTATCATGCTTATTGATAGTATGTTAGTTCATCACAGCCATTTGGAATGAAATGTCAAGATAAAACTTGTAGAGCAAAATTTAATATAGGTGCAGATTATGCTTTAAAATGTCAGGGGGTAAGTTTGAATAAGAACTTACAGGTAAGCTTCAGGGATGAGCTACAGACATGATACTCATGATAGATAACTAATTAATGGGTGATATAATTTCAAGTAAGTTGATAAGAAAACATGATGACTGTGCATTATAGTATGCATAGCTAAACTATGGTTGCCAAGTGTATTACTCATCAGTCCTGAATTTTAATTCAAAAGTTTTAAACATATCCAATGATGGCTCAACTTTTCCTACAATTGACTGATTTGATCTCCTTCAATTGGCCAATTCACCATTCTGGTGGTATTCAATGGTGCAACTTCTTCCATCATCCTGTTTCTGTTTCTTTTCCCCTTGAGATCATGCGAGTTTTTGCTGAAATCCTCGGATGGAAAATATTTATGCTATAAGAATTAAGATACAACTTTTTTCCCCATAATTTGAGAAAAAATCCATATCTTAACCGCTTTTCATCACAAGACCACATTTGTTAGTGAAAGATCTCCCCTAATTGAAGATACTGTATGCCCAGTATCGGTCTGCACATTAATTTGACAATATATACATACTGGTGAGTGGTTATATTTAAAGCCGTGATTTCTCTGTGTTACAAAATTAAAAATCTGTGTTACAAATTGGACGATTTCTGTGATTTTCCATTTTCCACAATAAAGCACTGAGAAGTTAAAACAAACAGGTTTTAAAAGTGTATTTTTTCTTACCTTTTTATTGTAGTATAGCCAAAGTCTTGCATCAAAGGCTTAGAATTAATGCTAGAATGGATTGTTTAATGGTTGATTACTGCTAAAAATGATCACTTTTCTTTCTTTTATTTTGCAAATCAACACAAAAGTTAGACATTTTACACAGTTTTTCACTATTTTGTGGCATTTCCAAATTTCCGTGAGCAAACCTGAATTTCCGTATAACAAAGACATCATGGCTTTAGTTATATTGGATTTAAAATAATGCTGTTAAGTTTCAAGTTAATTTTGTTGTTGTTGTTGAAAGCCTACTACAATCCAAATTCATTCAAAAAAATCTAAAATTAATTTCATGGGATATTAAACACTGACACAGAATTTAATGTTATTTGATATGTTCACATTAAGGATATTGTACTTAAAATTTAAAATAGTGGAAAAAAAATAGAAAAACATGACTGTGTGCATTATATTGGTATAGATTTGAATTTAACTCAATTTTCTGCAAAAATGCCTGCAGTGTTTGTATTTGGTCATCAAATTTGCATGTGATGTGACCAAAATTCCCTCAAGTGATTTCCTAATCATTAATAATTTAGCAATCCACGTCTTCTATTTTGATAGTTATGATACTATCTTAAAACAGACATAGTCCAATGGGAAGGGAAACATCTTTCTTGGAATCAATTTGGCTGGGAGGGCACTTGTATTTCAAGGTAGATATTATGCTTGTGAAAAAAGAAAACAAGTAAAAAGTGTATTTTCATATGTACATGTACGTCCGTATATCGTTTAGGGTGTCACAAATGTGAAATCAGAAAGAAGGGTACATGTTTGAAAGGACATCAAACATGAAACATCAAAAAGGCAAACTAATAACCATTTCTGTTGCACAACTCTAAATATAAAAAAATGGCAAAAACCATATTTTTGTGCTATTTCGGCCATTTTTGAGCTAAAAATGTAATTTTTGCATGGGAAAAAAATAAATATATATTTTCTTGATTTAAAAAATATGTCATTATATCAACCTAGTTATTCTGAACAAAAAAGTTAATGATGGTGAATGTCTGTGACCTATAGTTTTTGATCTATGGCCCTTTCAAATTCACATATGGACTAAAATAGCATGTTTTTGTCAATTTTTCCAATATTAGGCTGAAAATGGTACTTTTTTGTAAATTTAACAAAATTTTCAGTGTTTGGAAAGTGGGAACTTCACATATATTATGGATATATTACAGTACTTTCATTTTAAGCTAGTTGTAGATCCACTGGTAGCTCGGTTTCCATGGCAGAAGCAATTATATCGTCAATTTTACTACTTTCAATGCACCAAAATCATTTTAGTCATCATTTTACTGCATTGAAAGTAGATAAAATTGCTGCTACCACGGTAGTGGGCATACTAGTGGATCTTGAAATAGCTTAACATTAAAGTACAATTACATGTTCATATTATTAAGTGAAGTTCCCACTTTCCAAAAACTAACAAGTTGGTTAAAATGGCCATATAAGAAAAGGACCATTTTTGGCGTAATATTGGAAATATTGAACAAAAACATGCTATTTTAGTCCATATATGAATTTGAAAGGGCCATAGATCAAAAACTATAGGTCACAGACATTCACCATCATTAACTTTTTTGTTCAGAATAACTAGGTTGACATAATGACATATTTTTTAAATCAATAAAATTTATATTTATTTTTTCCCCATGCAAAATTACATTTTAGCTCAAAATGGTCAAATAGCACAAAAATATGGTTTTTTTTTTTTTTTTTTATATTTTAGAGTTGTGCTGTGACATTTTTTATTCACCAGTGTTAGACATCCATGTAATATGTAACATCTACAATAGAAATGAAATTTCTACTCAATTTATTTTGAAAGTTACAGCTATTTTAATATTTGACATTTTTGGGCAAAAATGGAAAAAATCATGAAAAAACACATTTTTAACCCCAAATAACTCCTAAATTACACAGTAACGCAACTTTTGAAAGTGGGAAATGTTATATTATTGATCAGTGATATAATAGCTATATTTTCATGTATAAACCATCCTCTACCCAGAAAGGGAGAACGAAAACTACTTTCTGAAGCACTTAGCAAGCCTTGTCCCATGGTCTATTTGCAGAGAATTTCATTTTGCTAACCTTTCTGGGATTTCACCCAGGTTTTGATACCAAAATACCCTTACTGCAAATTCTTATCGTATTTTACACATTTTCATGGACTTCTATGTGATAAGCTGTGAATTTCATACCCTTTCCAGTAGTTCCATGTTTATGACAAGATTCACATTATTTTTGGTTAGAGCATGGAACTGACCTATAGTCCAAGAACACCCTTTCCACTTCCAGGCACATCTATCAATTTTGTTGAAGACAATTTATTTGCTCAGGTTCTTATTCTAGTTGGACTCACACAAACGTGTCATGCTAATTTCACAGAACTTGTTATGTCTCATCACAGTAGGAAAACAAAACGCCCTTGTCCAGAGTAATGGGAATTGAGACATGGCTCATCACGTAGAGTGTAGTACGTGGTAGTGCCGTTCACTATGGGATACCATGGTACTTGTTAAGAGTATACAGAGTGGAAACTAAAAGCAAGAAGGGTTATTATAAAATGCACATGGTTATTATATAATTTTTCATTTTTTTAACAGAAGTGTATTCCTCTATTCCACCTTTAAATTTACTTCTCAGCTTTTACATCTATAAATAAACCCATATAAATCAAGTACAAAATCATAAGTAGAGGAGGGGTAAAATGGGGTAGGAGTAAAATAGTGGGTAACTAGTGGAAATTCAACCTTAAGATGAATGGGATGGCAGAGCCCGAGTGGGATGGCACTCATGGCAGGAGCCATTTATTTCAGTTTTAGCATTTAATTAAAATTTCAAAGTACTTCTTAATATCAATGCATTGCTATATAGAAAATGAGTCAATAATTGCATTTATATGTTTTGCAGTTCTTGAGTTAAGCCCTATAATATATATAAAAAGACAAAAGGTTTGGACGTTTTCTCCCTCCAGAGAAAAATCATACAAATTTAAAGGCAACATATAAATATTAATAAAATCCCCTTTTGGGATGGTGCAATATGCGGTGTCTGATGTAAAGAGTAAAAAAGAACAAAGTCTTGGGATATGAACATTTGAAAAAAGAGTGGGGAAATTGTTGGGAATTCAAGTCATGGTGGGAATTAAAAACAAATATCAAAAATAACAAAATAACAATTTTAAAAATCTTCTGCTGGCATGGCAAAATATGTGCTATCTAAATGTAGAAAGTGAATGGGTATAACACTGGCTTGAGATATAGATATTTGTTATTGGCTCATATGTATGTAGAAATTATCCATATTTATATACAGTGCCGCCAAGAGCCATTACGGGCCCTGGGGTAAAATGATCGCACATGCCCCCTTTTTTACGGGCCCCCTGAGGTGTATTTTCTTTGCTTTTATGGGCCCATTAAGGTATGCTTTCTTTATTTTTATGGAACCCCTAGGACCCCGGGCCCAAGGGTAATGCACCCCTTAAACCCACCTTGTCCGCGGCACTGTTTATATACAAAACAATATCTTTCTCCACATATATTTTTAATACCTTTAATAAAGAAGACTAAAACACAAATTTTGCATGTTAAAAGCATACACGCACTGAGCCAAAGTTGTCAACGTTTGCCAATAATACATGGTAGCACTAATGACCAACAGCCTATCTGTCTAGCTGGTGATTTTATGATAACATGTAAGTACCTCAGAACTTCGCTTTTACCATTACGCTTAATCAATAGTGACATGATGATCAGTGTTCTTGATGGTTCTTGCCTACTTTACCCTTTGCTTTTGGTGAGGCTACTATTAATGTCAAAGATGACAAAATACTGTAAAAACAGCATTGAAATAGATTTGAAACCTGTTGTTACACCATTGCAAATAGGTTTGTAGCTAGATGTAGCTCATTAACTACCCTCAGAATCGATCAAAAATTGCCAAAATTTCCATTACCTTCTTTTTCTTAGGCCTATCACACTTCACTGGTGATTGCCCACAGTGATTGGTTCAACCCTGGGTTCATCCCTGTTAGGAAGTTTCTTCAAAGAAGAAGATGATTTTTTATACTTTTTGTGACATTGAAAAACACATGTTATATGTATTTTATGAATATTAGGGGACACTTCGATATAGATAAACCCGAATATATTATTTTAGATAAAACGGGAAAACAACTGATTTCAAATAAATGTTAACAATCAGAATGTAAGCAGATGACTATACACTGTACAGACCATTAGCCCATAATTTCACACGTTCACCCAACCTCAAAGAACTGATTAAAAATCTTCATATCACGATCTGATCAATATTACATGTCACTGTCACTATAAATATGATTTCTGTCTGCATGAGTTCTTCCTGGTTAATTAAAGTCGTTACTTTGCTGTCAACTTGATAACTAACCATGCCAATGTAATAGGAAATAGGTGAAAACATTCAAACGTAGGTTGGCTGATGTTTTTCTTCTATTTGGTGGCTTCTTGATTTATTGATGGGACACTGGCAATAGTTACTAATTGACTGTTTCAGTGACGTGACTTCCTTACCAATATTTTAGCTTTGAATAAATAGGATTTTTGTTTCTAAAAATAAAGTTGATGCTTTGACAAAATCATTATAACATCTTGATGGACTACGCAAATTTGTTATGAAGAAGAAAAAAGGTCAGAAAATCAAGTTTTCATATGGGAATTGAGATGTCTAATGGTGATATGGCTTGTTTACTGCACATGAAGTACAATTTATGGCAATCATCAGTGGGGAAATTACACTGTGTGTAATAAAGCATTAGTACTTTTGAAGAAATGTTGCAAGGAAGTCTAAAATTATTACACCAAAATGATAAACTACATGGGATATTATTTTGGAAGTCCTGAACACTGAGTGGAATGTTATAATAACTCTCCAGAGCCTCAGGATGGGAACAAATATAATTGATAAACTGATTTAGTACAAAGCTTAATGAATTTTGAAAGTGGTATTGTGGTATCTTCTGAAGATAGCTCTGAAACAAATCAATTCATGATACATCATATCAAATAAAATGGAAAAAGGCACAACCTAATTTTATACTAAGCAAACTTCACTGAACCAACATGAGATATGAGACACTGTGCTATCTTCTGAAGATAGTCAAATTGCTCTCCACAAACACTATCAAATTCAACCATTTTATGAATATTTGCTTAACACAGAATAGATTAAGAAACACTGCTCTTCACAGCCAGGCTCTGTGTGAGGCAAGCTTAGATAACTGTTTTGGCTTAACTGTAATTCTTTTACCAAGAAGGATGTTCTTGGGATTTAAGCAGGTGTTCCATGCCATGCGAGTACCAGAAAGTGCTCCTTATTAGACCAAACATTGTGAAAATTGTTCCTCTGTGGGATTTCCACCATAATTATCATGGCAAAAATGTTAATTTTATAACATCACAAGTATTTGTTACAGCAAATTTGGCATCTTGCCCTACCCTTTCCTAAATTCCCCTTATTCTATATAGGGGCATGGTCTGATATTTTTATACATGCATAATATTATGGCACCAAAAATAAATTTAGCAAAAAAGGTAATTTTGATAATAATGCTGGTACTTGTTAATAATTTCAGCAAATATGATACCCTTCCGTGGATTTCAGTGACAACTTGCAAATTTGATTTATACCTTTTCCCACATTTCCCTCCCTGCCATCACATAATTTGTGTGCCAGCATGGGTACAGTATCTGATTTCATATTCCAGCCAACTCCTCAGCTTTTTCAAATGAAAAGACCGCAAATTGACAATTTCTCATGTTTGAATCTCTGCTTAGGCCTCTTTGGTTGCTATGCACTTATATGCAGCCTAGTAGACTTGACCATGTAAATTATAAACTGCCATTAATATGATTTGTATAAAATACATAGTATGTACACTGCACACAACAGCTAGTATTACATTCAGCAAATCAGATGCTACCAGATTTGTGTTTATGTGTGAAACTCCAGTAGAAATAAGATCCCTATTAGATTTGTGCAACTCAGTCAAAGTAAACTGTACAGAAATTGATCACTCTTCTCCTGTCTATTATAGTAAAGCTTATTATGTGTATACAATTTCAAGCTCAACCCTATTACCGGGTAAATGAGTTATGCTGTTGAGAAGCACAATGTATGCTTCAAAGTTCTTATCAAACCATCACATGTAGATAGTTAATGATACTGATAACTAATAAGTTGATATACAACAGATGATTAAAACCCTTATTATTACAAAGACATTAAAAGCACAATTTTGCAATGCTAGGTGACTAAACAAAGTTCAGTGTTATCATAGTTACGGGGAGGGTTCTTGACCTGGGTTCTTGAATAGAAATAATAACTCACAGGTGCCTTCTAATTTGGTTTAAAAAATGAAAATAATCTGACTAAACCTTGCCATGAAATTTGATGTGATTAAAATCTGACTACTTTGTTCAACTGCACATGTAATTTGAGACACTGATTACGCATCCTACATTTTGTGTTATTTGAGACATTGATTACGCATCCTACATTATGTGTTATTTGACCTAAAAACTACTTCATTTGGAGCTTTCTTTTTGTGTCAAGCATGTGGGCGAGATCTATATGAGATCATGTAATTCACTTATTCTTGTGCAGCTCGATGAACAAAAATGAAAAGTACCAGGTGAAGCGTAATGTCTGCAAGCTTCAAAAGAGGATGGTATTTCTTCACATATAATTTCACCTATTTAGACTATAGAAAGCAGAGTAAAGTAAAACATTTCCACCCACTGTTTTACCATCTAAACTTTACAATAAAATAAACCTATCATTAACATTTGAAAATTTCTAGTTATCTAAATTACAAAATAAAATGGGTTCCAAATATTCCCTGGGAAAGGGAAGAAAGAAGCTTTAAAAGAAGAAAATGAGCAAAGCAGTAGTTTGTTTCCTCTGGATTTGAACCCAAGACCCATCAGGCCTGGCCAATGATACAGTGAAATATGACTTATAGTGATTGCATCATCGCATCATGTGGGATGCATGCATGGGCAGTGGCTTCGCTTTGTAAGAATTGTCAGGTTTAACAATCAACATTCATTAAAATGAAGCCTTTTCAATCCCTATACCTGGAATTCTTTGCACAAATTTTGCTATGAATTGTTTGAAATGCTTGGTCATTGATAGTAATAGTAGAGCCATGATATTTAAAGAGTCATATGGAGGTTGTGGAAGCAGGTTAAGCGGTCAGCCCCCCTCAGTATAAATTGAAAATCCCATTGAATAATGGCTGGAAAGTCAGGTCCATTTTCCCCATGTTCATGTCCAGTGGGTGGCTTTGGGGGACATTTCAGCCATTCATACCCCGATAGGCTCCCAACCCTCTGAGCATCCCTCCCTCAATTACAAGTGCTATGCTTCTTATTATAAGGCAAAAAAAAAAAAAAAGGTTTGTCTCAAAGCTCACAAGAAATTTAAAAACAAATGCGAAATGCGGTTGTTTTTTTTGGGTTTTTTTTATGTCCGACTTTTTTCATGGCATTTTGATAAAAAAGTCTGATTTTCGCGGATTTTTTATGGAAAAAACTATAAAAATTTTTTTTTGAAATAAAAAAAATTTCTGCATTTCTTTTTTGTCAAATCGTGCGATTTTACAAACGCGCGCAAGCTTTGAGACAAACCTTTTTTTTTGACCTAACCTATTCTAACTTAACCAAGATGCATCTACATGTACACATGTACATGTAGGCTACATAACATGACACAAAGATTCTGTAAGTAATAAAGCAAGCAAGCAAGCGAGCAGTCATAACATGTTTTACTCAATTATGTTTATAATGGCACAAAAACTTTGTCTATTCATCTATTGAGTCTAGTGCATGATATCAAGTATTAGTCCCAAACAAAAATGTTTGGTAGACTCATAACCGGTGCGATCTTACCTTTCCGATGTTGATTAAGATACTTCTTGCATCGATCCCGAGATGCGGAAAAAACCAATAGTCATTTTGTCCCACATAAATGAATAAATAACAAAAAACCCCCGATCCCCCGGTGGACTCACCCAAAAGGTGACGTCACACCATATGATCGCCCCTTATCCGACTTGGGATCCCCTACTCGGACCAAACTTGTAGGGGTGGCGGGGTCGGGATAATCAACATCGGAAAGGTAAGATCGCACCGGTTATGAGTCTACCAAACATTTTGTTTGGGACTAGACTCAGTACACCGGTCGATCTTACCGCTTCGATGTTGATTAAGATACTTCTTGCATCAACATCTGAAAGATCGATCTAGCAAGTAACCGACGGATGGAGGTACAAGATTGGTCAGCATCTGATCAGGGATCGGGAGCGGGTAACGATGGTTTTCGCGAGGTCAGAAAATATTTCCCCCAACGGTCGGGAAACAAAAAAGACCACGCGATCACAGACATAAACCTCCTTACTTAATAAGTTTGGTGGTTAAGAATAGCGGCACTGGTTCTTACCATGCTGAGTATTCTGTATAGTCTGAAAACCTGGTACCCGTACACCACCGTATTATGATCGCCCGATCAATGTCCCGGTAAACATCCCGCCCCGTCTCTGATTACTAACGTAAACGGAAGTATCGTAGAGAAGGGCGAAGGTGGCTTCGGGACACCGCCTGCTAGATCTCCTCAAGGGACAACCGAACGGTATACCCAAGATGATGAGATAGCTCGTGTCGAGTGGGTCGTGGGGACGCGAAACCTTCGCGATCCCCGGACCCCACTAACACCTGGACCAGCCATTGCGACAGCGGCTGGACCGAAAGGCTCTGTAAGGGTGATGAATGCGGTCGTGAGTCCTCGCAAGGCTTGTGTTCGGAAGAAATAGTGCTGCAGCGCCTTATCGGACACCCCAGCCTATCTTTGGCTTCAGCCGAACCTTGCCCAACCCTGGGGATTGGAGAGGGACGAATGTCGGTATGCACCGCGCCGTTCAGTAGTCACGAGAACAGAGCGCCGAAACAGTGTCGCTCCAGTGTTTGTGAACACGGAAGCTAACCTCGAGACCGTGTGCAACTCAGCACCGCCGTCCGAAGCCAACGCCAAACGGAAAGCCATCTTGAGAGTTACGTATTTAAGCGCCGCTTTTGGACGGAAGGTCAAAAGGGTGACCCTTAAAGTAATCTAAGACTGTGTTGGGATCCCTTAGGAGGATCACTTTCCTTTTTGGTAGACACTCGTTGAACATACCGTCGAGGCGTAGACTAATAAGGTAACCATCGGCTATGATAGTCAACCCGTCTCGAAACCTCGGTGAATGGAGAGGACAGCTGACTTATAGCTGGCCCCAGTGGCCCGCTGAAGTCTTGCTTGGAACTTTTCTGTCAGAAACTCCGGAACTAGCAGCACAGAGGCTCTAGCGGGAGAGCTATTTGTCTCATTGCACCAAGCGTAGTATGGAGCCAGACTCTGGCTATACGTACGGAGGGTAGACTTCAATCTAGCCCCGGCGATGAGAAAAAAACAGCTTCTGATGAAAAGTATCCCTCCGCTGCGTGTTCCCTGGTAAGGGCCATGCAGCTAACTGCAGGTGCTCTAGTGATAGACTGGTACCTCCGCTCCGGGCATCCGGAGTAGATCTGGTACTCGGGGAGTGCCAGCGGCCTTGCCGCTAGCAGAATGACAATGCAGTCTTCCACCCGATCTTGGCCACCACCCTCATGAGTAGTGAGATCGGAGGGACTGCATAAGCTGTCATCCTCCCCAGTCTATGGACAGAGCGCCCACGGTGAATGCTTGGGGTCCGCGACCCTTGAGCAGTACACCGGCAGTGGATGATTGCGATGAGATGCGAACAGATCTTTCGAGGGGTGGTACACCCCCTTGAAGATCGTCTGAGCGACCTGCGGAGCAAGGGACCATTCTGCTGGTCCCGACACCCTTCCTCGTGACAGATTGTGCGCGAGGATGCTGGTGACGCCCGCGATGTGTATCGCTCTCATCGTAATCTGCCTGAACTTGCACCACCCTATCAGGTGTCGTGCATGCAGGCTCAATCGTGGTGGCCCGGAGTCCCTTGTCTGTTGGGGTAGGCTACCACGGTTGTGTTATCCGTCAGGACAACGGTATGTGATTCCACGATCACCTCCTCGTAAGCGAGGGAGGTTGATGTGAAACTCTGTCTCTATGGCCCCCATAGGCCCGAGACGGAGTCTCCGTGGATGTGGACCCCCAGCCCGCTTTTGGCGCTATGGTCGTCACTACGTGACATACCGGGGTGCAGGAAACCTGACACCCTGGGTCAAATTGGGCTGATGGGTCCACCACCAGAGTTCTCTCTCGCGATCTCCGACAACGGAACCGCGAGGGATATTGGTGACGACTGGGCCTGCAAGCAGGCTAGAAGGTGTAGTTGGGTAAGCCTAACGTAGAAACGGCAGTACAGTACGAGGTCTACCATACTGGCCATTAGGCCTACCACCTTCATCCATGCCACAGCGGGTTTTGCCCGAGACTCGGCCAAGAGTCAGGCACACCGCACCATGTTCGTCACCCGCTCGGGTGAGAGCACCGCGAACCCCTCCGTGAGGGTGATCTGGGCCCCTACAAATAGTGGTGTCTGCGCCGGGACCACGCTGGACTTTTTTGAGCTGATCAAAAATCCAGGGTCCCGCACCCCACGGACTATCAACCCCATGAGACCCGTAGTCTTCAGTGGAGTGCGTCCGTATATGAGCCAAACGTCCAGGTAGCAACTGATGTTGACACCCCTGTGCTTCAGGTACGCTGCCACCGCTCTGACCAAGAGTGTTAAACACCCTGGGAGAGATGGACAGGCGGATGGCGGTATCAAAACTGGTAATTTTGATCCTGTACCTAGAAGCGCAGATGCCTCCGATCTTGAGAGGCGATTGGCATATGCAGATAGGCGTCCGAGAGATCTAGCGATGCGATGTTGTTCCCATGCCCCTGATGGGGCAGGTTAGCACCGAGGCGAGAGTCCCCATTCTGAACCTCTTGGGCCTGAAGAACGTGTTCAACAGCCTGCGGTTCCGGATGGGGCTCCCGTCGCCGGTCTTCCTTGGAGCCAATGGCTCCAAGATCACCCGTAGAACGGGGGGTAGACCGGGACAATCGTCCGCTTCGTGAGAAGCTGTGTGATCCCTGTCAGTAGTGCCCGACGCTGGGGGCCGTCTGACGGCACTACTGTGGACCTCTGAAATGTGCAGACGAATGTGGGGAGACTGGGTTGCCAGTCTGTAACCCCCACTCACCACTGACCATACCCAGGCGCTCAAAGAGATGGTTTCCCACCTCTGGGTGAAAGCCATAAGCGGTCGATCCACTGGGAGATCCCCTGTGGAAAAACCGCTGAGCCCCCAGGAATGCTCTGCCTAGCTTCCCTTGGAAGAGCGCTTGCTCTTCTTCGGGCTTGCCAGCTGTTCCTGTGCTACCCTTGCGCCTCCCAGAAATGGGTGCTGCAGAGGTAGTGGGCTCGGGTACTGTTGGTGGTGCACGGCCTGCTGAAGTCGGAGCTCCTACCCATGGTAAGGGCAGTTTCCGACCTCTTCAGAGTGCTCCCGTTGGTAGCTTCTTTGCACGGTCCTCCACCGTAGCGCAGAAGCATCCAAAGAGAAAAAGGACCCTGCCTTTCCATCGCGTTGAGCGATTGGAGTGGCAGGCCCCTCCCCGGCGCTGAGTGGACACCCTATGGGCTAGGCCCATGGAGCTCTCGTTGAGGCTAGCTGTTAGCACCGCTAATAGGCTCACCTCGCGGAAGAGCTCAGATGTTGTCTGAGCGTGATACGCTTGACGACATCTGGGTCCCTCTCGGATCCCCTCAGGTAGGTCCCGTGGTCCTCCGCGTTACATCGCAGAGGAAGCGTGCAAGCACGCGGCGCCATAGCTCTACTGAGCTCGACAGCCCCACGATATCTACCCGTGAGGTTTGCCGGGAATGAGAGTGCAGGCGCCCCTGTGAGGAAGCAGCAGCTGAGCATCCTACTGAAAAGGATCCTGGTCCTCCTCCATGGACTCCCCTTAGGGGGTGTCCGGAGGAAGATCAGTGCTGTTGCTCCCCTCGCGGGCAGCGGGGAAGGAGACTGTAGTGATGTCACTACCGGACTCAGCTTCCGACTCCTTTCCTCGCCCACAGTATCCGTGATCATGCTCCGATGATGACGGTAACTGAGGACGGGCATCTGAAAGCGGGTAAGAAGGCATCACCACTGTGTGGCTCGCCGACTACCTGCCAGCAGAAGAGGGAGTACGCCCGCAAGACCCTGAGGTATCCGCCATGGCACCACTGGGTCCGCATGCTCTCGCAGCCGCCGTCCTAGCGCTCGCAGCACGGGGCCTACCCTGATCAAGATCTGGGTTAGCCCCATGCCGGCTGGCCTGGTCAACAGCTGATGTTGGTACTGCGTGGCCATCGCTAGGCGACACTTGCCACGGTGCTAGGCCGTGGAAGAAACACCCTGCGGCGGGTACCACGGGCATACCCGCCGGCAGCTGACCCTGAAAGGATCCGCCACCAGGGTAACCCCATGGTACTGCAGTACCAGCACCGCCCCCCCCTTGTTGCCACAGAGACTGTGGCGACTAAGGCGGGTGCTGCGGTACCGGTGCGGTATCAGTGTGGGTACCGTGAGGGTTCCCAACTGTGGACCGCTGTACCTCGCCACACCGCGTTCCCTGTTTGGGGATCAAGCTGTGTGCTGGCGTGGTACCTGGCGCGGTACTAGCGTAGGTGCCCGTGAGGGCTCCCGGCTGTGTACCACTGTACCCATGCCTCACTGCGTTCCCCGCAAGGGGATCAAGCCGTGTGTATGGGTACCCCGCCATACCGGCTGTCCCTTGGCTAGAGGGAGCTTGCCTAGTACCACGGGTAGCTGAGCGTGCATACCCCCGATCAATCACCTCGCCACCTGAATAGGCAGCGTCAATCAATGGAGCTATGCCCTGTTGATTTGACAGTGATCGAGCAAGAGAGGGTAATTGACCCATTGACGGTAATGGATCACCCACGCTCCGCTGGCTCTCGAGGACATAAGTGGGTTGTTGATCAGCTAGGCTGTTCAAGCTACTTACTGTACCCTCTAGAGCTTCGCCCAAGGTCGCTGTGTGTGGCGGACCACTCACGGCAGCTATGGGCGGGTGCATAGCGGCTACCACTGAAGTCAAGCCGTAGCTCGCCTTTGTAGCTGCCACCGAATGCACCTGGGTCGCTGTCCCGTGAGAGACTGCGAGCCCAACCCCTGAATAATCGCCAGCCAGTCCCTGTGGACAGCCAGCAGCTATTCTAGGGCCCAGGGTATCACTCGGCGGTCCCGCCATGGAACGCTGCCGTGACAACCCCAGTTGGTTCTGCTAAGACTACACCCACAGCGTTAGCCGCGGTATCATCTCTGCTGAACCCATGCATGCTAGGGTTCAACCCAGGCAAGCCCGGGTACCCTTGCATGCTGCCCGTCGCTGGCTACTACTGTGGCTGTTTGAGCCCGTAGACATGCCTGCAACAGACGGGTGTCCTCCTGCTAAAAACCCGTGAGGATTTTCGCTAGAGGGCTGGTATCCTCCTGCTACAAAACCCGCTAGGGTTTTTGCTGGTGGTTACCGCTCTGCTGCCTGCTACTTTGCTCCGGACGTATAGTCAGTGCTTTCGCTGGCTGCTGAGCCTTTGGACGCGCTTAGCAGTCCCGAAGGAACCGCCTGCTTGTCCGGGGACGGAGCCCCTTAAGCAGACCTGCCATGACCCATAGGGGCTGTCACAGCAGAATCTACCGTGATCGACTGGTATCCTCCTGCTGCAAAACCCGCTAGGGTTTTCGCTGGTGGTTACCGCTCTGCTGCCTGCTACTTTGCTCCGACGTATAGTCAGTGCTTTCGCTGGCTGCTGAGCCTTTGGACGCGCTTAGCAGTCCCTCGAAGGAACCGCCTGCTTGTCCGGGGACCGGAGCCCCTTAAGCAGACCTGCCATGACCCATAGGGGCTGTCACAGCAGAATCCACCGTATCGACCTTACCAGTGCCCTTGGTAGATTTCTTCTTCGTCTTATGGCGATGACGGAGCCTATCCCAATCGTCAAGCTGGAACTCGGAGAGGCCTAAGCAAAAGAAAGACATCTAGAAGATCGTGAGCACTCCTGTGGGTGAAACAGAGCGGGTGTGGGTCCCGCCCCGTCACCAGGGAAGGGCAAGCCCGACAGGGCCGAGGCGAAGCGAGGAGAAAAGGGAGGGGGCACTACCCCCCAACACGCCGACTCAAGCCCAGTAAGCAAACCTGAGCACGGAGGCTGGTCGCTAACGTTAGTGGTAAAGTAAGGACTGGCTAACTTTATTACTAAAATGTCAGACGGGTCCCTACCAATCCCCACCGTATGAATATCTGATTAACTCGCCTTTATTGGACGGTAATGAAGACATAACGATAGAGTAATCACCCTAACATAGCAACAATAACCTACCGTACATGAAATACAATGTGTATGTACAAACATCTATTGTAACTTACAGGCTGCAATGGTTGTTTTACGTGGGAAACAAAATGAATGGCGTCAACGAGCGGCCATTTTGAATTGCTCGTGTGTCCCGTATACAAACGGAGGCACGATATGTAGCTAAGTTTTGGATCGTTTTTTGTCACTTTTTCGCCAGAAAATGCCGTCAAAACTATCCTCAGCCGAACAATACCGGTTTGGTTTTACCTAAGGTGTGAAACTACAACCGTATATCTCGCCTTGGTCGAGAAATTGATACACAGTGCTATGAACAATCGATAGGCACGTCTGTGTCAGTCGGAGACCAAGGAGGATAAGGGGCGATCATATGGTGTGACGTCACCTTTTGGGTGAGTCCACCGGGATCGGGGGGTTTTGTTATTTATTCATTTATGTGGGACAAAATGACTATTGGTTTTTTCCGCATCTCGGGATCGATGCAAGAAGTATCTTAATCAACATCGGAAACGGTAAGATCGACCGGTGTACTGAGTCCAACTGTTGTCAATAACAATGCCAAAAATAGCTGAAATATCAATATTAGCTACACTAAAATGGAAACAGCATGACTTCAATCACAGCACACATTTCATTTTTATTTCCAATATGTAGGTAAATGAGAGAGAGAGTAAAGAAAAGACAATGTTTTATGCCTCATCATAATATATAATCAAATATAATATAATATATATTCAGGCATTTACTTCAAATCAAACAAAAAGTCAACTTAACTAGGATACCAGCAAACAAAACATAACATTTGGTGCTATTCATGATGCACCTTGTAGCATCATCACTTCATCATATCTGTTGTTTAGGCCTAATTGCTATTTATTACAGGGAAAATACATTTTTGTATGCATATGTATACAAAGTTATAACCAATCA
This sequence comes from Amphiura filiformis, assembly GCF_039555335.1. NCBI lineage: Eukaryota > Metazoa > Echinodermata > Ophiuroidea > Amphilepidida > Amphiuridae > Amphiura > Amphiura filiformis. The sequence goes on along the minus strand of NC_092632.1, from coordinate 19,190,830 downwards.
CTTTCTGGCAATTTGCATGCATCTTTGAGCTTGCAGCACGGACACCACATTCTATGTAAGTAAGAAAAAAAGGAACATGATTGATGTGAACAATCATACTACACCTGGTGTGTTTTAAGTGAATGTACTATAGTGACGCCAGTGTGTGATTGGTTGTGGTGTTTTTGTTTACAGCACTAATTTTCAAAGATTTCCGATCCGATGCTGAAAAGGTCTATTCAACTAACAGATATATCTGTAAAAAGTAGTTTTGAAATGAGCCGTAAATTCCTCCCCTGGTCAATTTTGTTTTATTTTGTGTTTAGAAAATATACATCATAAGCTTTAAAATGGTATATTATTTGACTTCAAACGATATCCAGAAGCTGGGTTATGGTTTGTTGAACTTTGCTCCTTCAACAAAATGGTAGCTTTTTTTGTTTCTACATGCGTCTCTTTTTCCACATTGCTGGCAATAAATATCAAACAGTCATAATTGGCGGTCATTTCAAATCATCCCCAAGTCAACGAGGTTCAAGAAAGTTTTCATTGTTAATTGTTGGTTTATACATACCTATACAAAATACAATGCCTGGTAACCCACTACTTGAACAGGATTTAGCCAAAGCAAACAAAGACCAGAGCTATTAAAAATTCTATAGCCATCTAAGGTAGAAGCTTATTATCCTCTTCAACAATAGGATTATTGATTGGTGTTTGACTATCAAAATGAGATAGATGTCGCGCCAGCTAGAGGTACCGATGAATACGACCTTCGTGCACATTTTACACTGTAACTCAGAATACAATTTAGGACATTTACGGCTCATTCAAGCTGTACGGTCACATATGTGTTAGATTCTTATATGTTTTCAACACATTTTGAGTCCAATAAATGAGGTAAAACAAACAAACAAACAAAAATGCAATTTCATTCCAGCATTTAAAATGCTCCAATTTCAACAAAAATTGTCTCAAATTGCCTGCAGTGTAAAAACAAGTCATATAAGGAATAGTTGTAACCATGTAGGATGTTTTGTTACCTAGGAAACATCACAAAATAGATTGTGGTCAATATACATATAGGCTGTAATGGGTGTTGACCTTTATTGCCCAATTTTGTCAATTAGGAAGACAGTGCAAATGATTCCTTCTTTGACTTGTTTTTACATAACGAGCAATTTGAGACCATTTGCATTTTATATATCGGAGCATTTTTAATTTTTGGCCCCTGTATGGCCAAATAAAAACTGACCACAAGATTGGACCTTTTTGCTTATAACTCAAGAACGGTATGTCAGAGGTAGGTCAAACTATACTTTTTCTGAATTCTTGAAATGAGAGGAATAACTGTGTGTGCCTTTTTGTAAAACCAAATTTGAGCAAAAATGTTACCACTGTGTTGACCTTTTTTTAGTTAACATCTTGAATATGTTGTAGGACCATAAAAGAAAGCAAAAAAGTTGGTTTGGTAGAATGCTGGGGGGGATGAACATTAAACCCTAGTATATACCAGACTAAATAAAGCCCATGTTATCCAGGTTTTAATGAAAACTCTTAATTACATTTTTACTGTAATTAAAGCACTTCACTTCAGGCTAAATTTTCATTGTATTTTAGTACATCATTGGGCATTATAATTGTGCAAAATGTAGAAATTCAAGAACAATTGAGGGCATTGCTGTGAGCAAATCAGAAATCACACATTATGAATTGGGATTGGTGTCCTTTGATTAATACTAAAACTTGCTTAAAGGTAGGTGATCAGATCTTTTCATATTGTGTTTTGTACCTCACATTGAGGGCTGTATCAAAATAATCCAGTTCCCAAGTTTCAGGTAAATTGCACAAGCCGTTTTGATATTGCAAGTAAAAACATGTTTCACAACTTCACAACGGAGAATGGTATACACAATTGGGGATGACGCTATCACTTTTTCATTCACAACATCTAAAATGAATATATTTTACACTAACACAGGCTTCTTTGCTGTATTAAACTCTGATACCTGTATGATGATCTAAAGATGTTACTGCGCTCGCTGCTTGCTTCTCTCGCTGTTAGAGAGGCATTGCGGTTTGAGAACAGGGCTAGTTCTAATTTTAGGCCTGAAAGTTCACCGGGATAATGAGAAAAATAGGAGCTTTCTTCTGATGCCAAAATCTTCAATTTGATAGGAAAGTGTGTGTGTGTGTGGGGGGGGGGGAGGGGATGAGACTGTAGATTGGGTCACATCTCACATCTTCAAGTACAGCAACTTTTGTTTCCTACTCATGTTTAAACTACACTGATGTCATGTATTGATGGTGACACTGACGTCATCTTGGCTGCTGACTTAATCCAGCTATGATCTTGTATGTTCAATGTAAGAAGGATGTAAGTATATAATAGCAACAAAACACTTACAACCTTCTTGAATTCAAGTGTAGATTGTTATGTTCAAAACCTAGACTGGTTATTATAGCAGACTGATAAAGCACAACGTGAAACTATATATCCTAGCAGAAAGCATTGGTCGATTACTTTTATAGCATACTAATGCATGGGGAGTGTAAATTCCTGGAAATGAATTGATTCAATCTGTGTATAAAGTGTTCAAGATTTCAGTTTTGAAGCAAGATTGCTCATTTTCAAAGTGATAGTGTGATTAAGTTTAAGTTACATTCACATACAAGTGCAGTAAACAACTTGCATGTTTTTGTCGCAGTGAAATTTGGGAGTCATTTTGGTCTGCATGAAATCAAATCAATTTATGATGGACCTACCTTTAATAATTGCAGACAGTTCTTAAATCATGGATCATTTTAAAGCTAGAGGTGGATGCTTGTTGAAAAAAGTTATGATAATGTGCTGCAATCTACTACTGTTTAATGATATAGATGAAAATGCATACAGTTCTATCCATAAGCATGTCAAAAATAAACACATAGTATTTGGTATTTGGGATGTGCAACAATGATACCAGGGGGACATGGAGCATTCCCCTCAATCTTGGGCTCCCCTTTACCCCAGTCAAAATAAACTTGTCATGGGCACAATTTTGTGTGACATCTGCAATTTTTGTAATGAAATTGACAAAAACAAACAAAAATGCCAGTATATGTCCATAAATTTGGTTTGATTTTCAAGAACTGTATGTTGCAGAAAGGTATCCTAACATGCTATAATTAGCAAATATGTAAATTAGGTTCACTTACCTACTGCAGTTACAAAATATGCAGTCATCCATGTACATATGTAGGACTGACACTTTGGCTTAGTTTCAGACACAAATTCTATAATGTGATTAATCAAGTGCTATGAATTGATGGTTTATTCTTAAAATATTGGAAAATTGTGGGGAAAAAAATGTTCTTAAATATGTATTATAAATCTAATGGTGCAAGTGATTGGTTGAGAGCCGGGTATAAGTAACATTCATGCTTGCCTGCTTAGCGTAACAATTTTGATATTGAAAAAATACAGGAAATCACATTTTTAAGACTGTTTCATCTTATTTTTTGTTATTATTTGATGAAATACTATCACTAAATGTTGGGGATGTACGATCATTCCCTCAATTCCCCTTATATTCATTTATACTATTACAACACTTTCATTTAATTTTCAACATTTTTAAATACACTGACCTATTGGTATACATACAAATATACAAAGACACCTTGAGATACTGTTTATCAAACATCTGATTTAGCCCAAATTTGAGGAGGATTATAAAGAAAACAATATAATTAGGCTATTCAAAGCTAGTTAAAGGAGTACCATGTGATGCACAGCCTCATCCCCCAACTTACTCAAAAGACTTTTATACATTAGAAACATAGGACTAACCATGTTTGTGTACACAAACTTTCTTGCAGATTTAGTCATTTGACAAAGATATCATCCATATGTATTTTTGGGCTGTCTACATGGTATCTATATCTATTATCTAGTATCTACCCATATGGCCTAGTTCTCACTGTAAATATGATGGGGTAAAATGACTTCTCAATGTATTCTTTCCTACATTTTTAAATTACACAATGAAATTAGAATCAAACTGTATTGTCAAATTATTTCTGAGATGTTTATACACATTTTAAAGTGACGCTCAATACATTATGGAAACCAAAGGAAAAGGTTTGATGGTTGAAATCAATATTGCCCAATGGGATTCATTGTGCTTGATTATGTATGTAAGTGATTAAAACGACATGTAGTCCTGATTCTCAAGAAAAATACTGCATTAATTTTTCTGAATTAAAAAAATATTATCCTGTTTTTCTAAATGAAATATAGAGTTATCCTAATCCTTTCAACTGGCAATCAAACTCAAATTTTATGAATTTGGCCAATTTTTGGAAATAAGAGGAAAAATGTGTTTTTAGGGTGTTTTAAATATGCTGTGACAATCAAGCCCAAAGACTTATATTAAGACTATGCATTCTAATTTTTTTTTAATGCATTTCTAATCCCTTTTATAACCAATTATAAAAATTAACATAAAATATTAAACTTATGAGCAAACTATATCCTATACTTGCGAGAGTCTTCAAATTTGTCAGAAAACATGCAAAATTGCATATTTTTGGCCAATTGCCCCACAAATTGTAAAAATATTAAAATTTAGTCAAATTATTGCCAGTTAGTACTAACTACTAACTATTGAAGTATTGGGATAATCAGACAAAACAGGATAATATTTTTAAAAATATTTTCTAAAAACATTATTGCTGTATTTTTCTGGAATCGGGAGTAAAACACTTTTGCTGATGACTTAGTCTATGTGACATGATATATCCAACCACGTCAATGTGGAAATTACTGTTTCCTACATTTCATAATTAATTCCCTTTCAAGTTACATGTGTTTCCTTTCAACATTTGCAAAACTCACCCACCAAACTGTAGGCCTATTTTTCAACATTCTGTTATTTAAAATTTAAACAGAAAAAACATTTTTTAAATTCATTTATAACCATTCTATACACCAGGATAAAAATACAATTTGCAAGTACATGTGCAGAAGGGGATCGCAAATAGATCAGGTAATTTAAAGAGATCCTGAAAATACTTTAAAATATAAGGTGTAATATATATCTATATAATAATACTGGTAGTCTGTGACTCTGTGCTTCTGTGACTCTGTGCATCTGTGACTCTGTCTGTCTGTCTGTCCGCCTATTTTCTCGGAGACTAGGGGTCGCACGTTCCTCAAACTTGGTGGGTGGGTGCAGCTAATATATATCTATATAATAATACTGGTAGTCTGTGACTCTGTGCTTCTGTGACTCTGTGCATCTGTGACTCTGTCTGTCTGTCTGTCCGCCTATTTTCTCGGAGACTAGGGGTCGCACGTTCCTCAAACTTGGTGGGTGGGTGCAGCTTGACCCCAGACAGAACAAGTTTGTATTGGTTAGTGGGTCAAGGTCACCAGAGGTCATCTAGGGGTCAAATTAGTAAAAACTGTCATATGGGCATGCAACTTGGTGGGTAGGTGCATCTTGACCTAAGACGGAACAAGTTTGTATTGGTTAGTGGTTCAAGGTCACCCAGGGGTCATCTGAGGTCAAATTAGTAAAAACTGTTTTCCGCCTATTTTCTCTGAGACTAGGGGTCGCACGTTCCTCAAACTTGGTGGGTGGGTGCATCTGGACCTCAGACAGAACAAGTTTGTTTTGGTAAGTGGGCCAAGATCACCTGAGGTCATCCAGGGGTCATCTGAGGTCAAATTAGTAAAAACTGTCGTATGGGCATGAAACTTGGTGGGTACAGTCAACTTTTAGAGTCAAATTTTTGGACGGTCATTTTGGGGTCATCCGGGATCACCCAAGGGTCATCTGAGGTCAAAATAGTAAAAAATGTTGTATGGGCATGAAACTTGGTGGGTACAGTCAACTTTAAGAGTCAAATTTTTGGACGGTCATTTTGGGGTCATCCAAGGTCAAATTACTAAAAACTGTTGTATGGGCATGAAACGTGGTGGGTACAGTCAACATTTAGAGCCAAATTTTAGAAGGTCATTTCGAGGTCACAAGGGGTCATCTGAGGTCAAATTAGTAAAAACTGTCCTATGGGCATAAACTTGGTGGGTACAGTCACCATCAGCCAGGTAATCGCGACAGCCTAGAACCGCCAAATACGGGTAACCGCCTAGTAATATATAATATGTGTCATGAATTAGTATAACAAATAAGTGCACAGTTATTTATTTATTGCTTATTGCATGAAGTAAGGTATCATTTTATTGCTAATATTAAATTATGTCTTCTTTTAAGTTATACAAAAATGCAGTTCATTTGGATGACAAATAAAACAGATCTATACCTTTTCCGGGGGTGGGGGAGCAGCCATAGAGTTAACACACAAATTGGTGAGAACAATGCCTTTTTTAAAGACTAGTGTCATATCTGGAAAAAGTTTAACTTTTGGGGGTCTCAAAATTCACAGATATTGCAATCAATAACACATTTAACTAATGATATATAATTTGTAACCAAAGATCTCATTATTAATTGTTTAAGGGCTGGGGTATGAACGTTTGGACAGTATTTATTTTGGGACATTAGAGCGCATCAGACATATCGAATTGCATTCTGAATACGAAGAATGACCTTCTGATATCAAATAATTTTGATTATTTGAAATTCGCAATTTAATACACATTTTATGGCAAATCATTAAAAATTGATATTTTTGATATTTAACAGTACTTAAACTTTATAAATCTGATGATTTATATTTAAAGTGTATGTAGGTGGGATGAAAAGCCCGACGATCAATTGAAAATTTTGACCTTTCGTATTGAAGATATGGATTTTTTTCCCAAAACACCAAAAAAATTAGGTCTTTTTGAGAAAAAATTCATATCTTCAATATGAAAGGTCAAAATTTCAATTGACCGTCGACTTTTCCTCCTGCTACATACACTTTAAGAATATATCATTAGATTTATATAATTTACTTCGAGGACTGTTATATATCAAAATTTGAAAAATATCAAATATTTATAATTTGTCATAAAATTTGTATTATATTGTGATTTTCAAAAATGAAAATTATTTGATATCAGAAAGACATGCTTCAGTATTCAGCATGCAATTCGATAGGTCTGAGGTGCTCTCATGTCGAAAAACGCATAATAAACGCTCATTTTAGATCCCTTAATTCAAGTGTTAATTAGTGCTAATCCATTAGAGTCATACAGTAGCAGTGACCAGCAAGTTTTAAAAATAAACGACTGATAAACAATGCTAAGAGATGTTCCGACAGACTACTAGTACATTAAAGCACTTTTTAAAGTTCTATTATCGTATGATATTTTTGCTGGGTACCATTAATTCCAAAAGTGACACTGACAACAATGTACAGTCAATCTTTCTTTGCCAATAAACAAACATTCTCATTTCATGCCACCAGGTATTTCATAGCCAAAATTAGTGGAAAATAATTACTATATCCAGAATTTTTGAAGACGTGAGCAGTCCTAGCTAAGAATCCAGATTCAGACTATTTTTTCAGTTTCCCTTTTAAATATACCCTAGCATATTCTGAGATACCCAGTACCGTATTTATATCAATTTTACTAGAATTATGCGGTTCATAATTAAGTTGGCCCCCACACAAAGGTGTGTAAATAACAAAGGTTTGTAAATACAAGTAATATGCAATATGCAAATATGCATATCACAATACCAAGTTTGATATAAAATTGGACGGATTGAGCATGATGAATTTATCGGTCAAGCTAGAGTTTTCAAATATCACGTGAGACAAAGTCGAGCGTGATATTTGAAAACTCTAGCGTGATCAATAAATTCAGGTATCATGCAAAAGTATCCGTCCAATTTTATCATTATTATGTCTTCAGAATCTTTTTGGGTTAAAAACAAGATTTTTAGTAAAAAAACATGATTTTTAGTAGAAAACATTTTTGGGTAAAAAACATGACTTTGCTTAAAATTGTGATGCGCAAAATGTGATTTCAAAATGTGATTTTTGGTCAAAAATTTAATTTTTGGTCATAGTATGGCAAAAAAATCACACCAAAAGAGACATACAGTGTGACGTTTGTAATGAACTATGCACTCTATGAAGAGGTTACAGACCGATACACACATTTATCGGACAGCCGATACTGATATGAAATTGATCGGTTATTCATACACATATCAAAGCAGCCAATCAGAAAAGCTGTTACAAAAGTACGAAACATGCATTGATTGTGTATATTGTGCACTCCGCGTACTACGCGCAGTGTTTCGAGCATGTTCGCGTCGCGTAGGATTGATTCATTTTTCGGGCGGGTTGATGCATTTATATTTGCTTCTGTTTTCCAACATTTTTAATGATAATTTGTTATATAAAAAAAGCAAAAATCATGTGTTTTTTCTTCTCGTGTATGAAATAGATTAATAAACTTGTATTACTTATTGGGAGAGAAATTAGACAAAATAATGCACTTGCGCTGATGTTGATGCGTCTAATGCACTCCCCCCCTCGGGGATCGTGCATTAGACGCATCAACATCAGTGTGCGTGCATTATTTTGTCTAATTTCTCTCCCAATAAGTAATACGCGTTCATTAACCTATAATCGTATTTGACCTGTACAGTGGATTTAATAATGAATTTTCTTCCACCCGGACAGCCAGCCAAACAACCAGCAAAACAAACAACCAGCCAAACAAAGAACCATTTGGATGATAACATTATAAGTCCTTATACACAAATTCGACTTGACACATTCCTACACCTTGTTGGCGGCCATAGCTGGAGGCCTTCCATCCATTGCACGTGATGCCAGTATCACAGGCATCCAGCGTTTACCATTCAAATGACACAGCGCAAGTGCAACATGCTCTGATGCGCACGCAATAGTAGGCATCTTGGATCACAAACGAACTAAGCTAGTTTGGCGCAGATGGCCCCCAGCTATGGCCGACTTAATCCTGACCATCACTTGGCTCGTCGGATTCGTCCATATGTGGGGCCAACAATTCTGAACCCCATTAGCCCAAAAATCAGGGTTTTCATAATTCTTTTATTTTTTCCAGACGACAGCAGTCACAGCACCCTGTATGTGATCTAACCAAATAACCATGATTGTATTTCAAAATACAATGTGAACGCAAGGCCTTGCTATTTGATATAAAATCCTAACCAATAACAAGTGAGATGGATTCACATCTGCGTTATACACTGTACGCATTCTAAACGCACCCACGGGCGTTCATCAGTGTACCCCGGTATGCTGACAATCATTATGCTGTTGGCAGCTGTGTTCATTCAAATGAAATTTTACATGTAAACACAGAAGTGATAAACAATCAACGGTTATGACAACAAGAGAGTTCACCCATTGGTTCGTCGGACGTCAGGTCATAGAAATGAAGAGTCCTCGCTACTTTTATGCGATCGCTGATCGCCAGCATCTACCTAGACCACGGAAGTAATGAAAAATTAACTTTATGACCAGCAAAATATACAACAAATGAACAAACTTAAGATGAAACAAAGTGAGCTTATAGTTCTAACTGTACAAAACGACTGTTTTTTGACAAGCGTGCACAACCGTGATGTTACAAAGTCGGAGCACATTCGCAAAGTTCATTCGTAATTTGTCACTCGGCAACAGTAGATCACCTCATCAGCCAATCAGAGACAAGTGCATTTCAAAGATGTGACATGATGTATCCTTAAAAATGTTCTTGTCAAAGGTTTACTGGAAAAGGTGGCTTTCACTTGATCGAGATGTCTATCCTCAATCCAGGTCATTAATAACCGACGATGGATATGAGGTTAGAGCTTGAAGCTATCTCAAATCGCGTCAGAATCAGCAAAGCACAGGGGTCGATTTAGAATATAAAAGTTACATCATTTACATGCACCACTGGCACTGCAGTTTTTCCTTGAATATGGGCTGAATATCACCAAATTTTTACATGCATGGGCCAAATTCTCCGGGCAAATTCTACATTCACACATTACCAATGTTACTCACATGCATTTCTGCATGTAAAACCCGTCTAAATCGAGCCCTGCCCTGGCAAAGCACGGCACAGTGTACTGTATGTAAAGTAATGGAAATTTGGAGGTAAACAGCAACGATCAGTGATCACTATAGGTAAAGTTGCTCAAATGGCACGTCTGCTAATTTTTAGCATAATCAATCTCTTAAATATTAATAAACATTGCTCTGAACATCTCTGAAGATACAGATAAATCATCAAAAATAACATTTGAAAATTGCAGATGAAGTGACTGAAGTAGTACCGTACGTAGTTATAGTTCCATGCTCTATCTCTATCCACACAGTAACTATCATGTTGTCATGGATAGTAGATTACTATAACTAAATGCAGTAAACCTTTGACGAGCGCGTATTTTAAGTATAGATCGCGTATTTACTGCGTTGGACGCACTTTCTCTGATTGGCTGCTGAGGCAATCTGCTGTTGCCAAGTGGAAATTTATGAATGAACTGTGCACCGTACGCGCGCGTTGTTAGCTCAGAATTTGCAACATCACGACAGTCGCGCTTGTCAAAGGTTTGCTGCATTTGATTATAGTTAGACGTCTTGATCAAAGTTTCACTTGGCACAGATTCAATCTGTGCAGTAAGTTCTAACCTCTCTTTGACTTTGAAAGTTGAATTGAAAAAGTTCAATAGTAGACTTACTTGTTTCTTTTTCCAATCTGCTGCATCTTTTCCATGTCCTTCAATAATGAAACAGGCTAACACCAACCCTATGGCTAATACTACTCCATGCCACGCCACCATGGTGAACCGTATCTCTGCCAGATGAATGATCAATCAAGCGGGACGATAAGAAATACTCGGCCGCAAGAAGCCCACGAAGTTATCTACACTAAGACGCCTCCAAATGCAGAGTTGATGCCGATTGTTCCACACTCACCACTTATTATATTATAGTTATTTAACTCTGAGTCAAGGAAATTGTTCATGGGTAGGAGAGAACTGTTATGAGTTGCTTCTAGCAGTATTTTATAATTTGAAGATAAATTTGATACACAAAATATGATGCAAACTTATTACGTATACTTCCAAAATATTGAGCTACTTTGATGATTTCGAGTCGATCGCGCAGTGGATGATAATGACAGCTCGGAGTATTGCGATTTACAGCCTGTATGAAATTTGAAATGACAGAAAAACGTTATTCCGCCCTCATTTCCAATAAGAAGAGGAATTGTTTTTCAATTTTTCACATTTTTACTGAGGGATTCAACAATACCATTATGATATCATTTCGAGTTCAGTAGGTTTTGTATTTCTCAGACCCTCGTATTTCTTGGTGGTTTTTTTAGACGTGTGATAAAAAGTAAACTGAAACACCCCCACCCCATTTCCCTTCCTCGAATTCGTTAGTTTCTCTTGTATAGGCCTATAGGCCCGCCTACTCCATCGCCTTTTGGGAGTTCTCGGCTCTTTGTCCTTTTCAGTTCTCCCTCCCCATTGTTCTTTAAAGTCCCATAATTCAGCATGTTCAGTGATTCCAGCGCAAGTGTAAAAAATAAGCAAATCAGTCGGTGGCATATTAATGGGGGCGGGGAAATTAGCTGCCCTGGGCTGCCCGGAAAAAAAAACTGGGAAGAAGAGCAACAAAGTGGGAAGGGGAAAAGGGAAAAGGGAGAAGAGAAAAAGGGGAAAGAAGAGAAAAAGAGGGAAGAAAAAAGGGGAAGGAGAAGAGAAAAAAGGGAAAAAAGAGGGAAGAAGAGAAAGGAGAAGGAAAATTTGTAAAATGAATTTTTAGCTTCTAATATGCCCAAAACCAAGAGCTTCCGGGGTTCCGCCCCCTGGACCCCCGCCGGCACTTTGCCCCGACCCCAACCCTAAATTAAAGGCGGCCCATAGACCCCACCCATTTAACGTTTCGCAGCAATGCTCGCTTTACTACAATTGATCAGACATTGGGACATTTTTAAATCTTACCGCCCCACAACACCCCCACCCCCTGAAGGTCAGGTCTGGTCACGTCACTGAAATCACTGAATTGGCCTCATACTCCTCTTCCTCTCCTTTCAATTCCTTTAATTCGTCGCCTTCTCATCTTCCCCCTCTTCTTCACCATGTTCACTCATTATTCTTTCACTTCTCCCTAGATGTAATGATTGATGACCTCTTCTTCTCCTTCACTTCTTCTACTCCTTCCCAGTGCTTGATACCGGTACACATTAGCTCACATTGCCCTAGCTTATCCTGCCTACTGCCCTGCTATCTATACCATGATGCAGTCGGATCGATAAACTCACACATCACGGTCATCTACCCCTGATGGGAGGTCATGGGAGGATACAATCCATTTTTCCTAAATTGTCAACTTGATGGGGGGGCTACACATCACAACCATTCATTCACCCTATAGACCCTTATTGCTGTGATTGATAAACTATACGCACATCACTCAGTCATCTACCCCTGATGCAGTGATTGATAAACAATAAGTACACATCATCCAGTCTTCTACCCTGATGCAGTGATTAATAAACTACGTACACATCATCCAGTCAGCTACCTCTGATGCAGTGATTGATAAACTACGTACACATCACCCAGTCATCTATACCCCTGATGTAGTGATTGATAAACTACGCACATTACCCAGTCATCTACCCCGATGACGTGATTGATAAACTATATACGTACACTTCACCCAGTCAACTACCCTGATGCAGTGATTGATAGTGATTGATAAATTACGTACACATCATCCAGTCAGCTATACCTCTGATGCAGTAATTGATCAACTACGTAAAGATCACCCATTCATCTACCCCTGATGCAGTGATTGATAAACTACGTACACATCATCCAGTCATCTATACCTGATGCAGTAATTGATAAACTACGTAAAGATCACCCAGTCATCTACCCCTGATGCAGTGATTGATAAACTACGTACACATCATCCAGTCAGCTACCTCTGATGTATGTGATCAATAAACTATACGTACACATCAATGATCACCCAGTCACCTACCCCTGATGCAGTAATAAACTACGTAGGCCTACACATCACCCAGTCATCTACCCTGATGCAGTAATTGATCAACTACGTAGGCCTACACATCACCCAGTCATCTACCGCTGATGCAGTAATTGATAAACTACGTACACATCATCCAGTCAGCTACCTCTGATGCAGTGATTGATAAACTATACGTACACATCACCCAGTCATCTACCCCTGATGCAGTGATTGATAAACTACGCACATTACCCAGTCATCTACCCCTGATGAAGTGATTGATAAACTACGTACACTTCACCCAGTCAACTACCCTGATGCAGTGATTGATATAGTGATTGATAAATTACATACACATCATGCAGTGAATGAGTGATTGATAAACTACGTACACATCATCCAGTCAGCTACCTCTGATGCAGTGATTGATAAACTACATACACATCACCCAGTCATCTACCCCTGATGTAGTGATTGATAAACTACGCACAATACCCAGTCATCTACCCCTGATGCAGTAATTGATAAACTATATACGTAAAGATCACCCAGTCACCTACCCCTGATGCAGTGATTGATAAACTACGTACACATCACCCAGTCATCTACCGCTGATGCAGTGATTGATAAACTACCGTACGTACACATCACCCTGGCATCTACCCCTGATGCAGTGATTGATAAACCACGTACACATCACCCAGTCATCATCTACCCCTGATGCAGTGATTGATAAACTACGTAGGCCTACACATCACCCAGTCATCTATCCCTGATGCAGTGATTGATAAACTACGTACACATCATCTAGTCATCTACCAATCCAGGTATTGAAAAATGTTACATGATCCCAATACGAAAATATCACCGAGCACCACTAATAATAGTTTAATACATCATTGATGCGCTGTCACTACCATAGATGTTCTCGTTTGTCTGGGGTCACTATGCGTGTAACGCGCTTGCTTTTATGTGATGTCATAATAAAGCGCGCCGATTACACGGGCGCATCTATTATTACATTATCATTGCCCTGGACACATAAACATGCGATACATGATGAAATAATGGCAGAAGTGAACACATCATACTGATTTGTGATACAGGGTTTTAACGATGCTGAAACGTAATCCAACTGAATCACCACAACGTTATAGCCAAATTGGTTCCAATTCCTCATATTTTGACAGCAAAAACTTTCAAACTCTTGACTCCATTGTACGACGAAATGAAGAAAAGCAGAAAATAATATCGTCATCGGCACAAGAGCATGAAGAGCAACCAAAGGTAAAGAGAAACATTGTTGAACATGTAGAAACGGAAATATTGGCAAAGCCTCGGGTAAAGCAGAAAACCTTTTATGGTTTACGACGGCCATTAGAAGATGGGACAACAATTGAAATAGAATCTGGAGATATAGACCTTGAACAATGGGCTGACAAACCTTACAGCACTGTTGGATGTGCACTAATTGGATACAAAGATATATTTCCTTTACATATGAAAAAAGTCACGAAGGCAGAAGAGAAAGATGGCAAACAGGTCCAAACCGAAACAAGACGACAGTCTGTTGTAACAGCCGATTATCTTCACGGCCGAATTACAGTTAAGAATTCTAAAGATGGAAGCCATGCTCACTTTGGTGTCTTCCCCATGCTGCATGCCATATTATCGAGTCCATCCGATTCATCAGATGATGATGATGAATATTTGCCCGTTACAAAGTCTACTCAATCATCTGCGATGAGTTCTTCTATAAGTGTGCCACTCACTAAGAGACTTGCCGTCCAATCCCCATCATCTGGATACAACATTCAACGAAGACGCATATCAATGGCAGCGGGAAGACACATTGATCACCCACAACAACGAGTTGTTCGCAGAAGATCCCTAGATTATGGTGGAGTGTCTTTAGCGTTTGTTCGTGCTTTAGAAGCTGCATCGCAAGCTATGAAATCAATTCAGGAAAATAGGGAGGAAGTGGAGGATGACGAAGACGATGAGACAAAATCACATCCAAAATCGACAATCTTCGCAGATGCTGCCAGAGCTGTATTTGATTCCAAATATGCCGAAGAAACAATGGATCATCTGGACGGCAACCTCCGTACTTTAGAGACGTTTCTGGAAGCATCGAAGTCAAGCGAATCGAGTGCAACATTTTCTGACGAGGAAAGTGACAACCAGGAATCAACGCTGTATAAACGCCATTCGAGTCCCGCATTTTAATTATAATTTGTTGCGAACATTTTTAGGCAGCAGTTTTTAATACAAAAAAGCAGAACAAGAAGAACATATATAGGGCCTATGTGATCAATTTGGGTTTCAGTTTAGTGCAAGAACGATAAGATAGTATCAATATTTCTTGAATCTTGCCCGCGTTCATTCAAATATGTGAAAAGCGAATAGATAATTATCATCAAAAAATAATTAAACAACCTACTATTTTGACAATTTGCTGTGTATGCAAAATATGAACTGTTCTTTAGAAGGAACCTTTTGTGATGGAATTAGTACCGGTACGCTTCATCACGTCCTCCAGATACTTGTGTTTTTTCGCTATCTACTGAACATGCTGAATTAGCGGTTGGCCTATACAGAAGATAAATATTATCAGGAACGCGAAGGAAAAAAAAACCCAAAGAAAGAAAACTGCAAAACATGACTGATATTTTAAAGAGAGAATGATGATTCAGTACGCTTTGCGGCTACACCAATTGGCCGTATCATTTCCGCTGGAGGTATTTGTAGGCCCTAATGCTTTCTTCAAAAGATAGCAAGCAAAGCAAAAAACTTGACATGAATAATTATAATATTAGTAGGCTTGATTTATTTTTCGGGCGGGTTGATGCATTTATATTTGGTTCTATTTTCCAGCATTTTTAGTGATAATTTTGTTTTTCGGGGCTCGTGCATTAGACGCATCGACATTAACCTATATAGGGAGTTTTTGATTTCCACGACAGATGGTTCTGCGACGGTAAAACACCAAACGTGGTAGATTCTTCGCGTGTTGTAGAATGACGTATTACAAAGTCGAGCTATAACTTTGAAAGTAAATTAAGTATGAACTTCATAATTATTTGTTGTGGAGAATTATATACATGTCACATGTATTTTCAATTATTCTTTAACCAAAAAATTGCATCTTTATATTTGGCAAAATATTTGAGGGAAAATGCATTATTTTGGAGTTTTTGTTCAAAAAAAAAGGGTGAATTTTACATGGTAAACCATGGAAAAAATAATAAAATGTAAGATATTTAAAATAAAAAGTATACCTATGTATTGATAAGAATGTGGAAATCAAAAAATAAGTAAATAAATTTTTTTTACCTATGACCTTTTGAATATCAAAGGTCAGCATAAAATGCTTGATTTAGGATAAAAATGTTTTTGTTGTTTACTTGCTATACGCAAGTTTTTATGCTCGTATTATTTATATGAACTAGTTCTACAATTTCATGATAATTGCAGGAGTATCAGGTTGTTCATTTACCATAGCAACCACATTTCCCGCCATTTTCAGTTGATTATGGCGGCAAAATTGCCCAAAATAATCATTTTATGTTGACCTTTGATTTTCAAAAGGTCATGGGTCAAAAGTTGTCATAATTGACTTTTTTGATGTACACATTCATATCAATGCATTGGTATACTTTTTATTTCAAATATTTTAAATTTTTGAAAAATTCCATATTTTACCATGTAAAATTAAAAATTTTTGGCCAAAATTGAACAAAATGGTGAAAATAATGCTTTTTCCCGAAAAATGCATCAAGATATAGAGACGAATTTTTTGTTGTTAACTGTTGCTAACACTATTGAATACACATGTAACATGTATTCTTCTCAGCAAATATGAAGTTCATACTATATTTACTTTCAAAGTTATATCTGTTTTAATAATTGGCATTTTGGTAAAAAAGGGAAAAACCACAAAAACTGCATTTTCAAACCAAATATCTCAGATCACGTCATTTTTCCAGAGATGCCAGCCGGGTTAATCGTCTTCAGTAGATAAATAAAAACTCATCAAACATAAAAAAGTATACGAAAAGAGGTTTTTAACAGATTTCGCTGGAGCTATTTATTATTTTCTTCGTAAGCCCTAATTGCTATCTTCAGAAGATAGCAAGCAATGCAATAAACATGGAAAATAATTATTTAAAAAAAAATGCACACCTATAAAAGAATGCTATGACTAAGCTGATCAAAATTGAAAACGGCACTTTAATAATAGCAAAGATTACTAGGAACGTAAAGGAAAAAAAGAAAATAAACAAAAATGCAAAACATGACTGATATTTTAAAAGGAGATGATGATTCATTAGGCTTCGCTGCTATTCTAATTGACCGATCAAAATGATATATGTAGAAATTATCTTTTGTCTTATATAAACCCGCCGTAATTGCTATCTTCAGTAGATAGAAAACATTTTAAAAAAATCATCGAACATAAAAAATATACGAAATTATTGTCTTCGTAGGCCCTAAATGCTATCTTCATAGCAAGCAAAGCCAAAAAAAAAAAACATTCCCTAACACGCGTTCTTAGAACAAAAAAGTCAATTAGCCGAAATACAAAGCTATAAAGAAATGACGGCACTTATGATTGTACATTAGTATTAGTATTTAACCCCAGACAAAATAATGAAATTGGAAGCAATGATTTGCGTCTTTGTCAGACGTTCAACAGACATATATGATTTATTTGCAATAAGTATGTAACACAAATATATAGCATGCATATAAGGAATCAGCACCCAAAACCTGGACTTATTAGCAAAACGATATTTAGATTTACAAAGGACCCTGATGAACTATCAAAAGTCACCACCCCAGTGACCTACACAGTAAGGGCTTATAAATATCTTAAAATAAACAAGAATATTTTAGAGGACCTAGATGAAACCTATCTTAAGTCACCACCCTCGTGACCCCTACAGAGGAGCTGAATAATATCTTGTTAATAGAAAATATAAATATAAAATAAGGAATATTTAATATAGCACCCCAGATGACCTATCTGAAATCACATCCCCAGTGAACTACAAAAAGGGGAGATTATAAATATCCAAAACAAAGAGCACAGCCAGTAATATAAAATGATATGTGCTGAAACCTTTAACAATATTTGTGCATGCAAAATATATAATATATATTCCTGTAAGATGGTTTCCAGGAATCGTACATTCATATATATAGGGAAATCCCTGACAGGTTAAATTGGATACTTGATCCATACTAAAATGTCTACATACTTTAATTTGTGTGCATTTCTTATCCATACTTAAATAGATATATGTTTCAAATTAGAAAATCTCTGCCAGCGGATTTTAAATTTGTTTAAATTGATGCTAATGCTTTAGCATTGCTCACTTCAAATGACATGGTTAGACATGTGTGTATTTTTAATCAACTACAGCTATCTCGTCCTTTTCTTTTAAATTTTTGTTTGAAAAGCTATAACATAAGAGATAACATTTAAATATATGCTTATTAGCCCAAGGAGAGAGATTCCGCCGAGATGTACATTTTACACGATGAAGTTCAACTATCCGCAGGAAGTTCTTGATTGATATAGCAAAGGAAGGCACCTATCAAGAGTTTCATGATTTGAGCAATTTACCGCTCTCAAAGGAATTAGACGACTGCACCAAACCAATCATCAAATCACGAATATCGTGACCCAATCTTTGCTCTATCAATTACGTTAGAATTGCTTCTTTAACTTTAACATAGAAACTTAAAATTGTCTTTATAAATTTTTCCGCACCACCACTACCATACTCTCAATATGAAAAATTGCAAAGGGAGTGGTGGGTGGGAAAGAAAATTTTTTAAACACAACCTAGTCTTGTTGAATCTGACAAAATAATGACGAAACAAGAAATGATCGGAATGCAAAACATCGCCTGTGTACCACGTGACTTGGCAACAGTACACAAATTCACACAATAGGCCTTACCAACGGGGACCACAGCATTTATTCTGCAGGGGTTAAATTGGTTTTCAATTGATGGGATTGAAAACGTTATTAACCCCAGACAAAATAATGAAATTGGAAGCAATGATTTGCGTCTTTGTCAGACGTTCAACAGACATATATGATTTATTTGCAATAAGTATGTAACACAAATATATAGCATGCATATAAGGAATCAGCACCCAAAACCTGGACTTATTAGCAAAACGATATTTAGATTTACAAAGGACCCTGATGAACTATCAAAAGTCACCACCCCAGTGACCTACACAGTAAGGGCTTATAAATATCTTAAAATAAACAAGAATATTTTAGAGGACCTAGATGAAACCTATCTTAAGTCACCACCCTCGTGACCCCTACAGAGGGAGCTGAATAATATCTTGTTAATAGAAAATATAAATATAAAATAAGGAATATTTAATATAGCACCCCAGATGACCTATCTGAAATCACATCCCCAGTGAACTACAAAAAGGGAGATTATAAATATCCAAAACAAAGAGCACAGCCAGTAATATAAAATGATATGTGCTGAAACCTTTAACAATATTTGTGCATGCAAAATATATAATATATATTCCTGTAAGATGGTTTCCAGGAATCGTACATTCATATATATAGGGAAATCCCTGACAGGTTAAATTGGATACTTGATCCATACTAAAATGTCTACATACTTTAATTTGTGTGCATTTCTTATCCATACTTAAATAGATATATGTTTCAAATTAGAAAATCTCTGCCAAAGAAGTTAATGGATCATGCAAGAACTGAATGAGAAATAAACTTCCCAATCCCCCCCCCCCCAGATTTTTAAACATATTCTATTTATTCTTTAATTTTCATCAGTTAAGCCTGGGGGATATGGGAAGCTCTCTGGATGTTCTTTTGCCTGATATATAGGGGACCAAACGGTGACTGCGAGTGCAGCCGCCTACCATAGTGGTTTTGTCAATATTACGCATATCTGGATGAACTATATCTGTGGGTAATGACACGATAACTCTGCTCTACTAATTTTGTGTGCCACTTGTTTATATTTCTGGTACATCTAAGCCCCGCACCATGTTTGTTATCATCAAACGAGAAGTGTGCCATGCTATAAAAGTGTACAGAGAACTAGGATAACATGCCTATTCTATAATACAATAGGTCAACACACTTCTTGAATCAACGTGATAACTAGGCGGCTGCGCAACCTCACGAAAAAACTTGAACACAATTTTTGATTTTGAATTTTGTTGAACAAGAAAAATTTGAGGGCATAGTACTTGGCCCCTGCCTAGGCTATCCCATGCCAACCTGGAGTTGATTCCTTCCTTAGTATTAACAAACTTAATCGATCAAATCCCACATGCTAGACCGGCTTTCAATAAATATTTATTAAATAAAATACAATAGGGCAATTCATGGTTCTGAACAAGATGATCGTTTAAAACAATACAAAACAAAACAAAAACAAACATTCATGCTTCTCGAAGCAGCAACTTGACACATTCCTTGCTTATTAACTTATACCAATCTGACAACCTAACAACTGAAAGTATAATTGATGACGCTGTACAAGTGTACATACCTGTCAAATGTTCAGAATGTCAGAAGATTGATTGCAGCAACTGCAGGACTTTGGGGACAGAGGTCTATTGGTCAGATGACATTCAAAAACCAAATAGACTGTCCCTTGTGAATGCTCAACATGCAACATCTTGGATTGGACAGGCAGAGTTGAAACATCACTCTTACAATCACAATACCAGGTCAGTCATACTACTTATGACCCACAAGACAACGACGACGTACAATTGTACGTGATCTGTGATTCTTACCATTGTACACCATTTTATGTTTTTTAAAAGCACTTGACATGATTCTTCCATTTTACGTAGTTTGTAGGTAAAGCAACGTGCAGCATTCAGTGTTAATTCAAAATGTGCAAATATAAGTCATTGATTGCTGCAATGTTGCTGCGGCTACGTGGCTCCATGTCTAACTGAAGTAAACCCATTATCATGATTATAGGTAAATGCTTGATGAAGAGATCACCGTCAAATATTATTGTGGTCATAAACAAATCTCCAGTCTCACGACAAGCAAGTTGAAACAACACGTATTCCCTCCTGTTACCCAGGATATAATCTGCAATGAAGAAAACAGAAAAAGGGAAGCAAATTGTGCAAGCAAAGGCTTTTGCATATATACAAGCCTGATTATTAATAAAACTTCCTTACTATATACTAAGGAGTTGAAAATTGAATTGATCTTGAACATGATTATTTTTCCATTTATTTTGTTTATTTATTTACCTCTTTATTTACTTTTCAACTTTTTAAATATGCCAGAAGGTCCAAGTGGAAAGGCAGTGTGCTCTGTTCCCACTATCTAGGCGAGCTTCACAAAGATGCTGCCAAGTAGAGTAAAACCAAATCTAGTAAAAACTATGCCGAGTTAATTTGGGCAAGTAAAAAGGAATCGTACCAAGATCTACCAAACTTGTTTTACATCAGATGACTCTACAATTTTGCTTTCCTGATGATACATCTTCTATGAATTCCTTAAATGCCAACACCTATGCATATGTCAGAAAACCCATAAAACGATCTTCCAATTGTTAAATTATAGGGCTGCTACTCACTGTTTTAAATTACAGAAAATATTAAAATATTTTCTGTAATTTACGTACGAAGGACTCTTAACTTTGACCTTCACCGATTGCCTTGAATGACCAAAATCCAACAACCTTTGCATATGTCCGAAAAACGACCTCCAAAATTGTTAAATTATAATGCTGCCCTTCGATGTTAGTATTTTATGCCAGAAAGGAAATCTGTTCACATATCCTAACCCTTACCGATTGCTTAAACAATTTTCCAGGAATTTTCATGAAAATCCAACCAAAATTTGACTTCCAGTAATTGAAGCTTTTCCAAGAGCCACTAACATTCTTTAATCAGACTAAATGATTCACGAATATCCCACTTGTAATATCAGGATATCATATACCGCGCATCACTAATGCACCGCAAGCGATGTTACTATATTGCATATCGCCCAACACTTGTTTACGATCTCTTGGCCATATCTTGGCTAGATTTTATGTTATTTTATTATTATTTTCCACTTCGGATGGGAATACAAACTGCTTGTAAATTTTCCCAACACTAATTACCGAAAATACGCCAACGCCCCAAAAGCACGGCCTGTGAATGACTCCTGTCCCACGATTGGACAAAGCAGGGGCATATTATGCAAAGCAGGAGTCACAGCACATCTCGCATGATGTGATAAACATTTTAATCATAACTGCTCCTTATTGGCACTCAAATTTCGTTCCCTTTCGTTTCGGACACAACTTGATATCGCAATTTCAACAATGTAAATATCTTTGTTTATGTGATACATGTTCGAATGACGTCATATCATTAATAAATAGCTTATGTAATTTCTCGTAAATGGGTTGATCAATAATCTGTTGATAGCACGCCACAGAAATTGGCTATTTGCAAAATCCCCAGGACTGATTGACGGTAAACAATTTACGCAATCATCGAGACCGCCATTTAGTATTGCCAAACCCGCGATTTGGTAGCCCAAATGGGCGAATTTCGATTTTTATTTATTTATTATTATTTTATTTTTTTGCGACTTTTGACAATTTCCTGGCCTCAAAAAACCAATGATTAGGCCTAAGGAAAATTTTTGCGACTTTTTAACATTTGGCTCCCATAAAGTTAAACCAAATTAAAACATTTTTGGAGACTTTTTGATTATTTGGCCAGCACTTCAAGCATAAATTTTTTGGCAACCTGGTTTTGCGTTCTGCTTGTGTGAATATCACAGTTTGAAAAACTTAAAAACCGTGTCAAGTGAATAAAATAAATCGCACTCGACCCAATGTTATTTATACTTCCAATGCCCATTTTTTACAAATGTGTTCTACCTTTAGGCTTTAGGCCTAGGCCTGCTACTAAAACCCGGGATTGATTATAAAAGCAAATTTCTCACCGAATCAACTCATCATCTTGACTGCTCTCAACACCGCTGCCGGATAACGCCCGACGCTGGGTGACCCGTTCACGTAAAATTGCCACATTCCGCATTTAAAATACCAGCAACTTCGCCTCTCTATCATCACTCGGGTTAGTTTTGTCCAACTATTTGTATTATTAGGCCCTATATAAAAATATTTAAGAGAATCCCAGACAATGTCACAATTTCCACTTGCCGCAGTACCATCACTATGATAATATTGACGACTTTACTTGATTGCTGCAGCTAGTTGTTTCGTGCGTAAATTCAACAACGATTTTCCGTTCATGTAAAAAAGACTTTGGAATCGTAAGGGAACCAAACTGGAATTATATCATTAGCCTATGATCGCACTTGTACTTTCATAACTGATGAATTATCAGCCATGCACCTGGCGAGATGCTCTCGGTGATAGCGCAAATAGACATAAAATTCAATCCAGCTGGTGGTATAGGCCTTTTCTCCCAATGTTCCACTCAAAGTTCTTGAAATTCCAAACCGCCGCACATATTTTGTTGTATTTTTCCGACGAAAACCATCAATGAAAACACGGTCCACGCCACGAAATATTGTTGTAAATACACTTCCAAATTAATATATAAAGCTACTGGGATTACTACTTATGAACGATAAATTGTAAAATATGCAAACTAAAAACTTCCGAAAGAAAATTTTTAAACACAACCTAGTCTTGTTGAATCTGACAAAATAATGACGAAACAAGAAATGATCGGAATGCAAAACATCGCCTGTGTACCACGTGACTTGGCAACAGTACACAAATTCACACAATAGGCCTTACCAACGGGGACCACAGCATTTATTCTGCAGGGGTTAAATTGGTTTTCAATTGATGGGATTGAAAACGTTATTCGCATCATTAATCGTCCATTATTATAGCCCCGTCGCGTCCTGTCTTATCTCTTTCTACTATAGTCATGTTTTACATTTTGATCTCTATATTTTAATCCCACCACGCTAATGCAGGGCTTAAATTTCAAATGGGTGAATGGATAAACATATTCACAAAATAAATAAATGTTAACATGATTCAATGGGTTTTGCATTTTCTGCCTTGTTACCCAGGTAATGAAACAACTGAGACATGGCAAACTATTCTTTGGTAAAAATGTTTTTCCAAGTGGAACAATTTCAGACCATTTAAAAATCAGGGCATTTTTGATTTTTTTTTGCCCCTTTTGATATTTGAACGTTATACCTATATAACTCAAGAACCGTAGATCGGAGACGAAACCTATTCGTCTCAGGGTCAAACTGTACTTTTTTCATAAATCCAAATAATGAGAGGAATGCAATTTGATGGGTTTTTTTTATCCATATTCACCCAATTTTGAAATTTGAAATTTTTTCCCCCAGTTCCTTTTTGCTCATTTTTTGGATATGTTGTTCTGGTTGGTGTTTAATTTCACTAGCAAGCAAAAATATTGGTGCACCCACTTAAATTGACTATAGTCTATTCTTAAATTGACCACACAGGAAAGTCTTAGGTATATTTTGGCGTTCGCTATCTAGTGAAGATAGCATTTATAAATGGAAAATAATTCCCTGATATTCAGGCCTTGTCATTTAAATTTTAAAGGCGAGTGATCAATCACTCGCTGCCATGATGCTGGGCGAGTAGTCGAATCACTCCCAGAGCTGAATCACTCTAGAGTATGTAGTGGTTGTATCGCTCTGTAGGTATAATTCATACCAATTTGTAACGCTTACACACTGTTGACACCTAGTTTTGTTTTCAGGGATTAAGGCGAAATTATTACAATAAATCAAGTACATTGAAAGTGCTGAAACTTCAATGTAGTTCAATTTGAATGATTCGCTGCAAGCGATATTTAGTGTCTATGGTGAGTGGATAATCGCTCACTAGAAATTGAGTTTGGCCGAGCGAGAGTGATTGTTCGCCTCATATGGCAAGGCCTGGATACTTGGATACCGAAGCAGGTTTGGACCACCTTACACTTAGGAAGGGTGCTAAAACAGCCATTGGCTAAAAACCCGGCACCTCTTTAAAATAATGCAAATAGATATCAGTGTGTGATTATATTTGATTTTATTATAATACTTTGTACAGAGAAGATCCAAGCAAAATTTCCGAAAGATTTACATCCCTGCTATGCTGTATACATTTCTGAAAACGCACCCAAAATTTGCCGCACATCCCCTGAGAACCACCCTCCCCGGAATACAAAACGGCACACAACACACTGAACGCATCATTACTGGTTTAATCCCTTGTGTTTTGCCATTTTGTTATGGGGGCAGTCTGGTTGACTAGGATTTGACTTTCAAGATGCTCTATTTGTCCAATATGCCACATAGACACTTCTACGTTAGGTCAACACACAAATACGAGGGGGTATCAAAAAGTTTTAGAAATCGCCCAGAAGTGAAAGAGCTATATCAATGAAATTTTGTCAGTGCAATCACTGGTCCTTACGTACATTATGGTCCAAAAATGGTCTCATAGGTATGTTTACTTTTTTTACAGGTGGCACTAGATGCCAATAACCTGCTGCCCCAGTTACTGCGCATAAACTGCAAGATTGAGAAAATTGAGGCAAGCAGCATTATTAAGATCCTGCGTTTGACGGGTTGCAGTGCCTAGAAAATTGATGATGAAATGAAAGTTATCTTCGGTGGTGATTGTGATATGTCACTCTCTTTTGGAAAAGGAATTTTATTTCATCACAGATTTTCTGGGCACTGTAACCCTTAAAATGGTGCATGCCTCAATTTTCTCCATTTCGCTGGTTATGTGGTTACATATGCAGGTAGCGACATCTAGCTCCTGTAAAAAAAGTAAACATTCTTATGAGACCATTTTTGCACCATAGTGTACATAAGGACCAGTGATTGCACTGACAAAATTTCATTGATATAGCTCTTTCACTTCTGGGCGATTTCTAAAACTTTTTGATACCCCCTCGTATAGACTGTGACAGGTGACACACACACACACATTATAAATGAATAAGATGCAATTTATTTTTCATATAATTATATTTTATTACTTGAAACTAGAAATAATTTTTGCATTACAAAATAATAGAATTTGTGTTTAATTATATATATTTTACACCAGTACAAAACCAACTTATGCCAAAGTATGCATTTAATTACACCAGTACAAGTCAACTTGGAGTTCAAGAACAGGTTCACAAAATAGTATGCTCATAATTTCTGTACAGTATTTTGATCAAATCACAATTTTATGAACGGGATACATGTAGACATTGTAGAGAAATATATTGCAAAAAGTACATCATAATCATTCTCATCAACTCACACATATACATACCCTGGCACACTAACTAATTTTAACCTTGGCTCAGGTAATTTCATAGATGTTCACTGAATTTTGGTCATCAGTGACTGTTAAATTTGATCAGGTTTGCACAGTATTTTTTGGGAAACGAGAGCACAACGGTAACACCAAATTACATTCTGAATATATTTTCCCCCAAAAGCCCTAAAATTGTTAGGTCTTTTGGGGAAAAATGTATGTATCTTTATACAACAGGTTAAAATTGTCAAATGTCGTCTTTTTGTCCCAGCTACATGCGCTATAAATACATATCATTAGATTTCTACTGTTTATTTCTGTTAAATGTCAAAAATATCAATTTGTAATAATTTGCCATGATATTTGTATTATAACGTGAATTAAAATAAAATTATTATTTGATATCAGATGGACATTCCTTGTATTCAGAATGCAATTTGGTGTCTGATGTGCTCTCAGGTTCCACAAAAAATACTGTGCAAACATCGCTATCAGATCCCTTAACTATGTTTGTGAACTTAACATTATTGTCATGTAATCTCGCGTTTTGTTGCGCAATTTTTCGCCTTTTAAATTTAGTATCGCACGTTTTTTGAAGCAGCGCCCGCAGGCGATGCTTCCGTATTTAATTTCACTGAAATGGCTTGCATACGATTAAGTGATATTCCTCAACTTTCGTTGATACACCATTCAAAATACATTACGATAATCGAGCTCAAATGAGCCTAGAATATTACAGGTTAGGCGCATGCACATGCTCTATTTTGTTATGAGTTTGATTTGCATGGCAGTACATGACTGAGAATAAGCATAGTTTGTCTTTTTAGCATGATTATGGAGGACACACTGTTGAAATATATTAGTCCTCCCGCTATGAAGAAATCTTTCATTCTGGAAAGAAATAGATACAACACTGTGATGACATATATAAAACTATAAATCTGCAAACTCATCACGCCCCTAAAATAACACTTCGTTGCCTTGATGTTTAACTGCACACAAAGTTACAAAGACGTTATTTTTAAACCATAGCTTGAACTATTACTCTTATTTAAAATGTAGTATGTTAAAAGGAGATAAATTAAGCGCATTCTCAATTGTCTAATGTCGTTGTACATGTTCTATATTATCAACAGTCAACACAGTAATTGTACAGAACACAAAATTAGAGGTTGCACTTTGCAGCTATCGAATATTTACAACGGAAGCATGGTGCCAAGTTGAGGCCGCTATTATCTTCTTACTGACTACAAATCGATACGAACAGTAGCAACTTTTAAACCTGAGACAATTTTAGACTAATTTTAAACCCAGGTATTAAACTTAACGTACACAAGCGTGTTGTTGACATATAGAAACTTTAGAAAGCAATTGACAAGAGTATTAACATGCGCATTGTAGCGACACTACGATCTATTTTATTTCAGGAAGGCGAAAGAGGAATGCAAAATCAACCAATTTTGGCGCTGATTTGTTTAAACAATGAAGTTTATAACTTATGACGTCTGCTAGTTACGACTGGTATGGGACATTTCTGGCGTCCCTTGTTGTCTTACTTGTTTTCTGAAACTTGGGTTACCTTCGCAAGGACGTGGGCATGCAGATATACGTTGCAGCATAACCTTCCTACTTTCCAAGTTACAAATAACGTGGAATTAGTTATCATTGGTGAGGCTATAACTATATGTGTATTCAGTAGCCGCCTTACTTTATGGATACCTATGAATTCAACTGTATTCTGTAATCAATGTTGTGCACAGTGTTCAAGGGTACTTACCGGTATAAAAGCAACCCTCTACATTTAAGGTGCGACACAGTATCACAGAAATTATTCACACTTTCTGGACATACTGCATTTCTACATGCCATGAACATCATAAACATCATATCGCCATATTACACCCAAATCATTATTGTAACTTAATGCTTGTAACTTAGATTAGTTTAACTTTTAACTTATGTATAATATGCGTTCTTTGAAATATTACAAATGTACTTCTCCACATCTAACTTTAAATACGTTTATAATGTCCACATTTACCAGTACAAACTGTACAACTCATCTGCCAAACCAGATTTCATGTAATCTTTCAACAGAGCCTTACTTTTGTTTGCCAGTAACTAATATTTTTATAATTATATGTACATCTGAACGTTATATTTTTCCACCAAATAAACTTACACGAAGTACAATTTCTGTGTTCAAGTGCTTTACTCCAAAGTGTTCTCACAGTATATAGCTTAACTCCTTTGCTTCCACTTCAAACAGTGTGCATAAAACACAAACCTATTAAATGCCAAACATTTCGTTGAGCATACACGTTATCAAAGTGTTTAGAGTTTTGTAACACTTTTTAACACTGAAAAGTGTTTATTTAGGCCTGTCCAATTCACACTAAGTGTAAAAGACACCTAAACACCAAAGCAAACATGAAGTTAACACATAAACACAAAGAATAATCATATGACAGTATTAAGATCCTAAACATCGGACATGTTGAGTTCCAAAATTGTTTAAAAAGTAATAAAATACAACAGTAAAACATCTACCCCCCTTACAAAAAAGTTCATCACAGACTCCAAAATTTCAAAGATTTCCTTTGACGCTGCTTAACCCTTTTAAAGGTTTTTTTAAATTAAATTTAGTGATGCGACGCGCGCCATATTTTTTATTTGGAACGGCAGATCAAAAAGATGAATCGAGAGTCAACGCACAGTTTTAGCGGTAGGCCTATTCCGATATGCAAATTGCCTTTTTTATATATTTCTGAGAAACAAGGTATGTTGAAACTTATATTTAATGATTACATATTTATATAGACTTTGTAGATTCTTTTCCTAATTGTGTACTATAGTTAAAATCATTGAAATCGTATATTTAGATCATCTCCTGACGTGACTCGTATTTTATATTTAGCATGTTTAGCATTGGTTTTTGCATTGCAAGCTTAAATTCATTGTAGCAATACCAATTCCACTTTTAGTCAATTAATAGTTATTTTATGAATATCTTAGGAAGATTTAATTTATTATTTCATTCAGTTCGTGCAAGAAATTGAAAACATTGTATTATAAGTCATTCTCTTGTGCATAATTTAAGTGAAGGTTTCTTTTTATATTATTGTTTCAGACCTAAATCACAGTTGTTTTAATAAATCATAACAAGGAAGTAATAAACACATATGCTCATGCTTCAAAGTTAAATTAATCAATGTGAAACAGTTAATCAACGTGCCACCGCTATCATCTCACGACAATTATCATTGAATAGAGTTTGAATTCTGGTCTTGGACTTCTTACAGCTTTATGAAAAATGTATGTGGACTTCTTCAATTATTGTGGAGTTTATTCAGCTTGCTTAGGCTATTTTATAAAAAGGCACTTTATTTAATGCACACATGACCCAAGGGGTGCTTCCATACCCAGACCATGTTGAAGTGATTAGTTGATGAACCATGTTGTCATGATATTAATAGGTTTTCCAAGGGTGTAACGCGTAGCGCAACAGCGGGAGCGACGGTGAGCATTTGCGCTTGATTTAGAGGAAGAGCTGCGTGAGGGGGAAGGAAGAAAATAATAATAACAAGGGAATTCGGGAAGAGGAGAGAAAGGATGGAGACATGAATAAAGGACTGTAAGAATTATTGTAAAATCTTCGCTTGATTGTGTGATTTTTGATGTCTAAGAGAAAAACATTTCAGAGTTTTACTAAGAGAAAAGCCGGCACGCACGTAACATGGTGGCAGCGGAAAATGATGAGAACAACTCTCAAGTTTATAGTACAAACGACACAGGTACTGATGATAAACCAACTCAGGTTAGTGTACCATGTGTACAGTCATATGTAGATGAGCAAGTAAAAGTGATGTGCAAACACTAATAAAAATGCAAAATAAGGATGACACGCTAGGAGTACGAGATAGGCCTACAAAGCAGGTATCAAAAACCGTAACGCTAGTTATCATAACCATGATAACCAACGACAAAGAGGGCAAAATAGACCTCCAAACAGGAACAGTTGGCCTAAGAGTAAAAAAGTTTCACGTAAAAGGCACAGGGCCTATAGAACAGAGAAATGTAGCGAAGGGGTGAAACAGTATAAATTTGTCCCGTACAGCAGATTGAACAAGGTCCAGGATGTGTATTACAATTTCTGCAGGTGGGGAGAATGTGAAAGAATACATTGCAGGTTCAGACGCAGTTTTTATGCTCAGCAATTTTGGCCACACCATGAATTACAGTACATAACTATGGCAGTACTAATAACATGGGAAGTAACTCACCTAACTGGAGAGATATGGGTAGCAATTAGAGACAGCCAGAATATTTATTTCATATCAAAACTAGAAACATAATTTACATGTACACCCCTACACAAACATAATTATGAAATGTACTAAAGCAACTTGCAGTATCAAAAATACAGCAATTTAAGTTGTCTTTTAAATGACCATCTCATTAATCTGTTCGAAGGACATCTCAAAGAGATGGTCTTTAATCCTGCAGCAGTTCACTTTCAGCATAGAGTATAGAAAAGGTGTAGCCAATGCAAATTCAGATGGCTTAAGCAGGAGATAAACAGTTAAATAACTGATGCTAAAAATGTACAATTCAAAACAGCATAAAACCAGTAGAATTGTATAAGGGTCCATATACATTGTATAAGGCATATTTTAATAATTAGCGTTAAAATGCATCTGTGAAATTTGTGTAAATGTACATATATGTTAAAAGAACTTTTGGAGTCATGAAATGAAGATACAATCACAACATAAAATATGTTGTATGTATATATGTTAAACTAATTTAATTTTAATGATAATTGTGTTATAGTTCATGCGAACCAAAAGTCTTATCATTGATAAAAGTACTATAGGTTGGTCATGTTTAATACAACCTCAGTATTTTATTTTAATAGCAAGTGGTAGAGAAAAGAGTTACCATAATGAGGAACAAAACCATTTTCCTCATAAAAAGTGATAATACAAAAGTACAAAAAAATTGCACAAAATGTCAGAAAAAGCTCTGGCTTATTATAATTTCAGCATGTTTATGCATGCACAAGTTGTGAAGATCAAATTTCATTTGATGAAAAATGATGCATATAGTTTAATCAATTTGGATAAAAAGTCATAGTGACAATTTCAGTTAAATATAATTTTGCTGGAAATTTCTGTACAAATTTTGATAAGTTGTGTGCACGAACAAAAAGACAAAACTGCTCACTAAAATTTTCAGATGATTGACACAATCATATAGGAGTTTGGGGAGTGTCATGATATTAATAGGTTTTCCGCGGTGTAACACGACGCGTTGTGCGGGGAGCGACGCGGTGAGCATTTGCGTTTGATTTAGAGGAAGAGCTGCGCGAGGGGGAAGGAAGAAAATAATAATAACGAGGGAATACGGGAAGAGGAGAGGGAGGATGGAGACATGAATAAAGGACTGTAAGAATTATTGTAAAATCTTTGCTTGATTGTGTGATTTTTGATGTCTAAGAGAAATACATTTCAGAGTTTTAATAAGAGAAAAGCCGGCACGCACGTAACACATGTCATGATCAATCCAACTGATCATTAGATCTTAAATTTTAATTATCAAGCTCCGCTTATCTAGCATTTTTAATTAAAAGGAGCATTCTTTGATTTGGGTTTAAAGAGAGCAGTCACATATTTATAAGCAGCTATTAGATGAAGTGAACATTGAAGATTCACATATACTCACATCGAATATTAAGATGTTTATGCATTGATATTATTTTATGAACTAATGAAAATAATTATGGAAATCTACACGATGCATCTCGACTCTTTTATTATCTAAGTAATTGGATGATGACACCTCATCGAATCCCTCTCCAAGCCTAAACCTCGAACCAAACCTATATTGACGACATCTGTATATTTTCGGACACTTGGGATAAACATGTCAAACATGTTGATGAAATCCTTACCAAAATCCAAAATGCAGGTCTCACAGTCAAGCCAAAAAATTGCAACTTTGCTAAACAAGAGATTTCATCAACGCAATTCCGGCATATCAGCATGCGTGCAATTTAAAACACGCGTTGGGCCAAAAACGCATGGTCCACTCAACAGTTATTTAACATTGTTTAACACAATTCTCTGTGTCGCACACAAAACTAATGCAGGACGAAGAAACAATTGAAGATAAAGAAGAGCCAGAGGAAGACGAAGATGGTGAAGAAGAGGAGTAAGAAGAAGAGGAGGAAGAAGAAGTACAATCTTGCAAAAAAAGAAGAAGAAGAAGCATTCTGTATTAGATATAATAAATAAAAAAACCAAATTAGAACTTTTAACCCTTTATGCTCATATTAGTGTTTATTTTCGACGTGACTGAGTATATTCTCCTTGGACTTAATCACGTTTATCTTGGTATAGAGGGTCAGGTTCACATACATTAAATATATCTTTCCAATGATTCTACCTGTTCAGTTATTTCTCCTGTTTTAGTGAACGCTCCATTCTACTACCCGCTAGTGTAAATAAAGAATGTACAAATTTATTTAAAATTCTTTAGAAGTATTTGCAAACCAGCAAATATTGTTTTTATTATTAAAATAATTTAACTTTAATTATACTATTATATAAATTAAGTTTATTCAAAAGAAGCCAATGGTACATTAATCCATTATTGTAAGTAAGTTTTAAAAATAATGCTTAGGAAAGGAATCCACCAAAAAGTATTAGAAGCATCAATAAATAGCTTCAATAAAGTTATGCCGTGTTCAAACAAAAAGGGTTTTTTTAAGCGAAAATACCACCTGGGTTTTGGAACACAAGGATTCTACAGGAAAGGGCATTTTCATGATTTGCAACTGTAATCTTCATGGATTCTACAGGTAAAGACAATTTCATGATGTGCAACTGTAATCTTTATGCAGAAATGATAAAAACTGTGGTGGGTCACTGTAATCACAAAAACGTACTTAGTGCATTCTTAAAGCACAAAAGGAAGAAAAGGACTTCCAAATATGTACATAGATGTAGTGACATGCTATTTAAAGGGGCATTTCGTGATCCACAGCCTCATCCCCCACTTTTCTCAAAAAAAGTTGAGATTTTTATATCACTGGAAACCTCTGGCTACATAATGTTTATGTACAAAATATTTCTTGCAGATTAATTCGTTTTGCAAAGATATCGTGAATTTGAATTTCGTTCTGGTATACCAGAACGAAATAACAATGCATTGTCTATGGAGCAGTGTAATACACATAATCATGCATAACTCGCAAACGCAAAATCAAAATCAACTGAAATTTTGGGAATAGGCTTTTTTCGTGGATATGTACTGAAAAATGTCATAAAAAGAGGATGCTAGGATCACGAAATCCTCCTTTAATTTTTATATATGCTAGACCCTGGCTAGTGTTTAAAATACACAGTATTTTCTCTCAACTGGGGGAATGTCATGATCAATCCAATTGATCATTAGATCTTAAATTTTAATTATCAAGCTCTGCTTATCTAGCGTTTTTAATCGCGCCATTTGTTGCATGGTCTTTCAGCGTCCAGCATGTCTAAGCTTACGCGAGTCTAACAAGCGAGACGCGACTGGAATAAATATTAATTGTTTTGAGGGAAAGAAAAAGGAGCATTCTTTGATTCGGGTTTAAAGAGAGCAGTCATATATTTATATGAAAAATATCATTGAGTCTTCATACATGCTCTCGGGCCATGTGCTTGAATCAGCGAAGAGCCACAAGTATATTAGCATCCACCTATCTACAGACATGAAATGGAATACTCATATTGATGCAACTGCTGCTAAAACTAACAGTATGCTTGGTTTTCTCAGGCGCAACCTAGGATCTGCACGAAAGAGAGTTAAGCCCCAGGCTTACCAGTGCTTGGTTCGACCCCACCTTGACTACTGTGGATCAGTGTGGGATCCTTCCACTGCCACCAACAAACACAAGATTGAAATGGTCCAGCGAAGAACAGCACGCTTCATTACTAACACCTATAGCTGGAACAATACAATCTCTGTCACCGCCCTTCAACAACTTAGCCTACCAACCCTGGAGGAAAGTAGATATATCCAATGCCTCATCAACTTTCATAACATTATCAAAGCAGTTACCATATTCAGTTGTTTATGCCAATGCAGTTATCTTTTTTTTATAAAGCCTTTGTTAATTTGATTTTAATTTAAATGTACAACGATAATAATTTCTCAATTTATGACTAAAAGATATCGTATATTTATACATTGTTGATAAATATTACTGCATTTGAACAATAAGTATATTTAATTTAACAATTATTTCTTAAATTTGTATCTTTGTATGATTTAGCTTGATAAGCAGAAGCACAATACCTACTGTTTCTTATTATCATATCTGCAGCACACCAGTTCAATGTTATAGCAAATGTAGTACCGGTAGCAAGCCAGGCGGCAAAATCAGCAGGCTTTGCTGACATTATTGGTAAGTTACAATTGTGTTTATTGGGTATAGCCAGGGCCGGATTGACCTTTTTGGGGGCCCTGGGTCAGGCCGAAATTTGGAGGCCCCCAAATGCACCGTGAGGAAGGCATGTGCACTAAGTGGCCAAGTTTTTAGAAAAATGTCAATCTTAGCCCAAATTGAATGGTCCATTAGTGTCGCATTTGAGTAATTCAGAGGCACTTGTTTGTGGATTTGGCATGGTCTGGATCCGGCTCTTCATTTAATCAATTGTTGATGTTATTACTTATTGATTGTGATACTCACATCTGTAATGGAAACTAATTATTTCTTAATATTTTTATGATACCCATATGATTTTTATAAAATCATTATTGTATATATAAATTTAAACACTATCATTGTGGTATTACTACATTTATTATTCCTACATGTACAACCTCCATTGCCATTGCTATTATTATCAGTATTTATTATAATTAAATCTGTACGTTTGGTGGAGTAGGGTGCATCGTTGAGATTGACGAGTGTATGCTGAAGGGGAAGAGAAAGTACAACAGAGGACGTCCGATTCCTCTGGGTCAGTGGGTGTTTGGTGTCTGGGATAGGTGCTCTAGCAGGGGAATGTTGTGGATAGTACCCGACAGGAGACGTGACACATTACTTCTCTTGATCATCAAGAGGCACATCCTTCCGGGCACCATCATCTATTCACACAGAGCACCGATGTATGCTACCTTGGACCAGGAAGGCTACCACCATGACGTTGTGATTCATGACGTGGAGTTTGTCACTGTGAACGTGGAGGGTCTGACAGTCCACACCAACTCCATTGAGGCATGGTGGGGCAATATAAAAGCTGACCTTACGGATGCGGGTGACCAGCCGTGCCTTGCTTCCAACGCACTTGGATGAGGTGATCTGCTAATGGTTAGCAGATAAAATTGACCACTTAAAATTGTGTAAATATGTTTTTTTTTACTTTATATTGTTTGCTTTTGTAGAAAAATATTGTTATTAAATATTTATTATTAGTTATTTTCTTGTCTTGCTTGTTAAAATAATAGCTTTTAGCCCTAAATAGTTTGGGTGGTTTAAAAGTCAGGATTGCCAATATTTCCATATTATTAAATTAATTAATTCTGTAGAACTGGCAAAAGAGGATCCAATTCCAGATGTCTGTGAGATAAACAAGAAAGAACAGAAAGGAAAAAGTAGAAAATCTGCATCCTACGCAATGTAATAATTATATGATACTCAATTCATTTGTTTTCCAATTCTTGAACATTGAGTACATAAAGTGGAGCTATATCGAAAAGCTGCAACACCTGCAAGAAGAAGAAGGCTTACATACGGCAAATAAGTTACGGAAGAAGCACATAGAGTTTCAGAAACAATATTAGCGATACGCTATGAAGAATGATTACAATATTGGTTAATAATCATATGATACTCAATTCATTTGTTTTCCAATTCTTGAACATTGAGTACATAAAGTGGAGCTATATAGAAAAGCTGCAACACCTGCAAGAAGAAGAAGGCTTACATGCGGCAAATAAGTTACGGAAGAAGCACATGGAGTTTCAGAAACAATATTAGCGATACGCTATGAAGAATGATTACAATATTGGTTAATAATTATATGATACTCAATTCATTTGTTTTCCAATTCTTGAACATTGAGTACATAAAGTGGAGCTATATAGAAAAGCTGCAACACCTGCAAGAAGAAGAAGGCTTACATGCGGCAAATAAGTTACGGAAGAAGCACATGGAGTTTCAGAAACAATATTAGCGATATGCTATATACAGCAACCACCCGCCATGCATAATAAAGAAGCATTACAACAAGTAAATGGACATCCTTCAATGCAAAACACATTGTCAATAACACGCCGTATTTCATGCATAGCTTGGTATGGGCTAAATGCATGTACCCTGCTTTTGAGAATCTCCTGTTCCCAACAGAAACAAATTTTGATAAAGTAACTGTTTCCTATGTAAATTCAATATTTCCTCTAACCATCAATACCAAACATGTATTCTTTTGTGAAAAAAATATGCATGTACCCATTGCTTCGAAACCTATAACTTTTACAACTCGCCACC
Organism: Amphiura filiformis; assembly: GCF_039555335.1. Classification (NCBI taxonomy): domain Eukaryota; kingdom Metazoa; phylum Echinodermata; class Ophiuroidea; order Amphilepidida; family Amphiuridae; genus Amphiura; species Amphiura filiformis. The sequence goes on along the minus strand of NC_092632.1, from coordinate 19,154,017 downwards.
CTCTGTTCCGGTCAAGTTCCATTGAAAACACATGCTATGAGAACTGCCCATCGATGAAGCAAGACCTCAGCGGCCAGAGTCGATTTAGGGACGCACCATTAGATTCTCAGGGTGGGGTAGGAAGATTTTCAAAAAAAAAAAAACTTCACCCACTACATGAGCAAAAAAAAAAAAACTTTCCCCACCAACACTAAAAAAAAAAAAACCTACCCCACCTAACTGTGTATAATGCATGAAATTAAAAAAAAAAAACTTCCGCCTCAGTGGTGAAAAAAAAAAACTTCTTCCCCGACCCTAACTTCCTACCCCCCCCCTGAGTATCAAATGGTGCGTCCCTTATGTGTCACTCATGTACTCCTAAGTCATAGTAACACGCCCAATAGTTCCTGTCGACCCTAAAGCACATTCGAGCCAAATATCAAGGCATTCGACATATTTTTACCATAGGTACCTGTCCAATATTCATAGGCATCTTTCGATCTCAAACATTCCATCAAATAACATGCTAATGACCCACCGTGCAGGGCGTGATAGTTACGTTATGAATGGCATGACGTCATTATATACACAATGGGATCTGGGTGAACGATTTTCAATTGGGGTTTCTTTTATATCGCGCCAGTGCAATTTTTAATGGTACTATAATATTCACTGATAGTTTAAAGCAATTTGTTCCTGGTTTTTATTCTCTTTTTCCGTGCATCGTGACTTACTTTAGGACTTATGAATTATTATCAGTATTCCAAAATTAGGGTTTAAAATTTGGGAAATATTACGTTGAAATAAAATCTGTGAATATAAACTAAATAAAATATTCATTTACTATAATACACATACAATGTATTGGCCGGACTTGATGTTTTATACCGGGGTTTTATAGGCCTAGTTTTTGTATTTTGGAAATGCTGTTTATTGGTTTTCTTTTCCGTAGGCCTTTACAATTTACAAACAGATATTAAAGAAGAAAAATATTCCATTTATTTATGCGTTTTTTGCAATAACATGCGGGCCTGGATCTGGACGAGGGCATCACGTAATTACGCCACCCCTCCCCAAATAATGATTGTAGTTTCTGCTCATTTGCTTGTGCGTTGCCACAGCAGTCTGATAGATGTGCATGCGCTGTGCGATTCTCTCTATCTCATTTACATACGATATTGATTACTCGCATGGGGTCACATCAGGTCAATGCGTGATAGCTGAACGAACAACTGTTGTTTATTCATTACTACTGAAACAGCAGTGCACTGTGATTGGCTATATGTAAATTAAGCATTGGGGTATCAGCTAATTATAGTTTGTCCTCTTGCCCATGTTAACTTGTTGTAATGGAAGAAGGCTTACATGCTGCAAACAAGTTACGGAAGAAGCACATCGAGTTTCAGAAACAATATTAGCAATACGCTATATACAGCAACTACCCGCCATGCATAATAAAGAAGAAGAAGGTTTACATGCGGCAAATAAGTTACGGAAGAAGCATATCGAGTTTCAGAAACAATATTAGCGATACGCTATATACAGCAACCACCCGCCATGCATAATAAAGAAAAAGAAGGCTTACATGCTGCAAACAAGTTACGGAAGAAGCACATCGAGTTTCAGAAACAATATTAGCAATACGCTATATACAGCAACTACCCGCCATGCATAATAAAGAAGAAGAAGGTTTACATGCGGCAAATAAGTTACGGAAGAAGCATATCGAGTTTCAGAAACAATATTAGCGATACGCTATATACAGCAACTACCCGCCATGCATAATAAAGAAGAAGGCTTACATGCGGCAAATAAGTTACGGAAGAAGCACATCGAGTTTCAGAAACAATATTAGCGATACGATATATACAGCAACTACCCGCCATGCATAATAAAGAAGAAGAAGGCTTACATGAGGCAAATAAGTTACGGAAGAAGCACATCGAGTTTCAGAAACAATATTAGCGATACGCTATATACAGCAACCACCCGGCATGCATAATAAAGAAGAAGAAGGCTTACATGCGGCAAATAAGTTACGGAAGAAGCATATCGAGTTTCAGAAACAATATTAGCAATACGCTATATACAGCAACTACCCGCCATGCATAATAAAGAAGAAGAAGGCTTACATGAGGCAAATAAGTTACGGAAGAAGCACATCGAGTTTCAGAAACAATATTAGCGATACGCTATATACATTTGCTATATATACATTTGCTAATTTTACAATACCAAACATCAGTAACAATCCTAACTGTTGTTTTCTAAATGTTTCTAATCAGTATTGAAATGATTTATTCATTCAAAAGTGTCACAGGAAGTGGTTCATTATGTCGGCAAACATAAAGTTAGTATAACAACTAACTAGCGAGTTATGGTTTACTCTGTGATCATCAGGGTATGTCTAGGATGATGATCTAAGTTTGTTGTATGTGTACAACACAGTGGTGCAGGCAACACTGGTTCAGAAATGTGTTTTAGGGTACTCAAACAGAGAAGAATGGTCGGAATGCTTGCAAAATTGTCTCAAATTATAGTGTCACCTGCTCTCAATAAAGAATAAAAACATTCACTTGATTCATGATACGTGGAAAAATACCTCTAAGTAAAAAGTAACTGAGTGAAACTGTGCACATGATGAAAGCTGATTCGTACCAAATACTGATGATGATGAGAGAATAAATTTAATCTATTCAACCAGATTAACGTACCTTGGAGCAACCAACATTGCGGCCAGTACCACTGACCTTCAGCTGGGTTGTGATGTTATACACCTTGAGACCCGATAACGTTACACGCCTGGGACAGAACCATCAGAACTCTACCTCGCCAAATGACGTCACAGGGTGACGTCATCGGGTCTCAAGGTGTATAAAATCACAACCCAGCTGAAGGTCAGTGGTACTGGCTGCAACGTTGATTGCTCCAAGGTACGTTAATCTGGTTGAATAGATTGAATTTATTCTCTCATTGTATGATTCCCAGATGATTGAGAGTATTCACAATACTGATGATGTGCCAGAATTTCCTTGATGGATATTCGTAAACATTAGCACTGTATAAACATACATTGAGTTGAACAGATGGAAAACTATCAAACAGGAAGATGAAAACCTGAGGATGAAATCTCATCTGAGTGAAAGTGTTGGGGAGACCATGGCAAAGGTTCACACAAAGTAGCATTACTGCATGCAGGCATACATTTATTTGAAACAAAACAAAACTTCTTTCCTTTCCAGATCTTTCCGACTGTTTGTGTAGCTCTACTGATTTTGATACAGATCAGATACAGTTTGGCAGAACCATTCCCAAGGTCTGAACAAGTAACTGACTAACTGAACAATATTAACCATTTGAAGATAGAAGAAAAGAAAAGAAAACTGAAAAAAATCAATGAGTACCATCCACAATTATTAGAGTTTATTGTATAATAGTGTGTTCATTATATTACAAGAAAATGTTGTCTTACGAAACAAATAATCAAGTACAGAGATCAAGTTCAGTAGCACAAGGAATGAGGATCAAAATTAAATTCCTGAAGGGGTTGCTATTATATTACCCAAAGAAATGTGGCTTGAATAAATAAAGAAGAATAAATTACAAAATTTGGCCCGATTACACTTAGGAAATTACTTTGCAAAGTTGAAAAAAAAAATCACAGTTAAATCCAAGTTTTTTATTTCACTTGCGACAAAAAACCTGCAAACCCTGGTATAGCAAGAATTTACATGAAACATACACAGCAACCACCACTCTCCATCCATTCCCAAGACATAGCTCAAACTTTCAGAATATAAGACATGTTAGTTTATGTTACACCTGGAGGGATTTGGGATTCTGGGAAAGAGTAAGTTTTCAAAATATGAATCAAATGGCTTTATAGCTACGATTACATAGGCCTAACTAGGGGTTTTGAAATTACAATCAGCTAGCAATGCATACTGTAACAGCGACCCCTGCATTTTTTTAAAATTAATTATTTAGAGCAAAAGCAATTATTGTCAAATCCAATGACGTCATCTACTGGGTCAGATGTATAGAATTGTGAATTGATTTGTCATTTTGTGAGGCAATGATAACAAACCTGCTTCTTGTTGGGGATGTAGCTGTCTTACAATTTAAGTTGTCACCCATTCACTCATTATTTTGATGGGCATTGTGGACCCACCAGCCATCAAGAAGAAACTGCTGACTTGGCACCCAGAAATTTTCGATCAACGACTATAGTCAAATGCAGCAAACCTTTGACGAGCGCGACTACCGTGATGTTGCAAATTTGGCGCTAACAACGTGTACGGCGCACAGTTCATTCATAAATTTCCATTCAGCAACAACATATCGCCTTAGCAGCCAATCAAGAGACAAGTGCGTGCAACACAGTAAATATGCGATGTATCCTTACAATACGCGCTCGTCAAAGGTTTACTGCATTTTAGTATAGTTGCCCAATGGATGGCAAAAACAATACAGAATACAAGTCACTGATGTGGAATGGGGAACATTTTATGAACACTGGAGATGCATTCTCATTTGTCAGTGATGAAGAGAAACTACACGATTACCTCTATGATAATGATAAAGATTTATGAAGAGGTGGAGTGCCAAAACAAGAGGCTGATCCAGAGCCAGTCATATAGATGCAGGTAGCTTAAACAAAAAATAACTGGGAACTTTACAATGTGTAACATTTTAGTCACTCTTGATAATCCCTACCGAGTAAAAGGCGTAATGCTAAGTATGGCAAACTATGTCAGTGACATCTTTGAAGACATAAACTGAGAAGGTGTCCAAGAAATTACCAACCGATAAAAATGATTAATTTTACATTATTTATTTATATGATTTAAAATTTCTTTATCAAATTATTCATTATTCATTAATCTATTCGGCAGCGCCGTTCAGCATATTTTTCATATATTTCCTTACATTTTTTACAAACATTATTTCGATCTTTATTTTATTCGGCGGCAGTAACACATGTGTATGTGCAGCTATCACCGTAAATCGCACAAACCAAACTTGTTTGCGCAATTTTGAAAGAAAAAGCAGATTTTTTTGGAATTTTTGGAATGTGGCAGTTGCAGCCCTGACTTGGTGACTGGCAGTCATGCTTTTACATCTGGCTGTATACTCACAACCCGACTAATATTTGCTGGCGATTAATTTGGCAGAACCAACATAGGTATGTATTTAAATAGGACCTACTTGAAGACTTTGAGCGTTCTTTTATTAGAGTAAAAAGCCGGCTTATATCCGCTTTAGGGATTAGGCCTAAAGATTGCCAGTATAGTAGAAAATGCTGTCCTCCGTAATTTGGCCATGAATACGCTACATTTCCCCAGCCCGGAATATTATAAAATTGTTAGTATTCCAAAATGTAATGCACATAACTCTATGCACCCCCGCCTGGGACAGGGAGATGTACACGTAGCGACACTCAATAATAGGAATAAGCCAAATTGATATGATGGAATAGCGCATGTGGTGGAACTATGTCATGGTATTGACTTCATATCAGGAATGACCAATCGTAGAATATACAAACAACGGGTTAGCCGACAACAGTAAGAAACAGGTGTCACAAATCATAACTATAATAATATTTTGGACCTACTGTTTCTTATTCTCATATCTGCAGCACGCAAGTTCAATGCTCATGTAGTACCGGTACCGGTAGCAAGCCCGGCGGCAAAATTGGCAGGCTTTGCCGACATTGTTGGTAAGTTATAAATGTGTTTATGAGTACATGTATAGCCAGAGCCGGATTCACCTTTTCGGGGGCCCTGGGCCTGGCCGAAATTTGGAGGCCCCCCCAAACGCACCGTGCGAAGGCATGTGCACTCAAGTGCCCAAGTTTTTAGAAAAATGTCATCAATCGTAGCACAAATTGAAGCTGAATTTTGCTACATAATGGGCCAGTGCGCGCGAAGCGCGCAAAATTTTGCAATTTTGGTACATGTACTCAGTATAATTATTTTGGCCCAAAACATGGTGTTTTGGGGGGCCCTGGGTACGGGCCCATCTGGCCCTATAGTAAATCCAACCCTGAGTAGGCCTATAGCCCAACTTCGTCATGTTGATGTGTCGTTCACCAAGAGGCTTAATTTCTTTCTCCCTGGTTGAAAAGATAAGAGGATGTGTCACAATTTTGGGTGACCCTTTGAGGGCCTTCTGTGCGACATGCTTGAACTTGAAGATGATAGCAAAAACAATGACAAGTACCTTCACTTTGAGTAAAAGACGCAGGCCATTCTCATACGTTCTTAATATATTAATATCAAACTTTCTCTATAAAAATTCATTTTTTAAATAAGCTTCATAATGATCGTTTCAAATTACTGTACTTTTGATGGCAATTGGCGGTGTGAGCAAATGCTACTGCCTTAGTTGAATTAACGACATTAATACCCCCGGAAGGCCTCTAATGTGAAATCGGCGTACCTTTGCCCACCAGCCGCACAAAACTAGGGGTCTATCGGTGTAGAAATTTCAGAAAAAGGGCGGGTCATTCGGTGTTGACAATGTCAAAAATGTGGTGATTTTGTATGGCATATGGGAACGCACAAAATTTCACATCCTTAACAATACATAATAGCTTTTAAGTTTAACCTAATTTTACAGTACCAAATACACAACTCATTCATTTTGCTAAAAATGCGCCGATATTTCAATTTTAAGCCCTAAGTGTAGGCTACTGAAATAAACGGGGTCATTGGGTTTAGGATTTGCCAAAAATACCAAGTTCTTTCATGCGCACATGATGTATGTCAATATATGGGAGTGCCCCCGGGAAAATACCACAATTGCAATTCCGGCATATCAGTATGCGTGCTATTTAAAACACGCGTTGGGCCAAAAACGCATGGTCCACTCAACAGTTATTTAACACTGTTTAACACAATTCTCTCTGTCGCACACAGAACTAATGCAGGACGAAGCCCGGGACGAAGAAACAACAGAAGAGTCAGAGGAAAACGAAGATGGTGAAGAAGAGGAGGAAGAAGAAGAGGAGGAAGAAGAGGAAGAAGAAGAGGAAGAAGATGAGGAAGAAGAAGAGGAAGAAGAAGAAGAAGAAGATGAGGAAGAAGAAGAGGAAGAAGAAGAGGAAGAACGGGAGGAAGAAGAAGAGGAAGAAGAAGAAGAAAAAGTACAATCATGCAAAAAAAGAAGAAGAATAAGCATTCTGTATTAGATTATAATAAATAAAAAACAAATTAGAACTTTTAATCCTTTATGCTCATAATAGTGTTTATTTCCGACTTGACTGAGTATATTCTCCTTGGACTTAATCACGTTTATCTTGGTAAAGAGGGTCAGGTTCACATACATTAAATTTTATCTTTCCAATGATTCTACCTGTTCAGTTATTTCTCCTGTTTTAGTGAACGCTCCCTTCTACTCATCTGGCGGGGACCCGCGCGAAGTGCGGGTATCCCGCTAGTCACAACTAACTAGCGAGTTATGGTTTACTCTGTGATCATCAGGGTATGTCTAGGATGATGATCTAAGTTTGTTGTATGTTGTCATGATATTAATAGGGTTTCCGCGGTGTAACGCGGTGCGTTGTGCGGTGAGCGACGCGGTGAGCATTTGCGTTTGATTTGGAGGAAGAGCTGCGCGAGGGGGGAGGAAGAAAATAATAATAAGAAGGGCATTCAGAAAGAGGAGAGGGAGGATGGAGAGAGGAATAAAGGACTCTAAGTCTAAGAAGTATTGTAAAACTTTGCTTGATGGTGTGATAATTGTGTGATTTCATAGTTTTACTAAGAGAAGCCGGCAAGCACGTAACATGGTGGCAGCGGTGGGAGTGTCATGATATTAATAGGGTTTCAGCGGTGTAACGCGTGCATGCGTTGTCTGCAGGAGCGCACGCGGTGAGCATTTGCGCTTGATTTGGAGGAAGAGCTGCGCGAGGGGGAAGGAAGAAAATAATAATAAGAAGGGCATTCAGAAAGAGGAGAGGGAGGATGGAGAGAGGAATAAAGGACTCTAAGTCTAAGAAGTATTGTAAAACTTTGCTTGATGGTGTGATAATTGTGTGATTTCATAGTTTTACTAAGAAGAGAAGCCGGCAAGCACGTAACATGGTGGCAGCGGTGGGAGTGTCATGATATTAATAGGGTTTCAGCTGGTGTAACGCGATGCTACAGCGACGCGGTGAGCATTTATGTTTGATTTGGAGGAAGAGCTGCGAGGGGGAAGGAAGAAAATAATAATAAGAAGGGCATTCAGAAAGAGGAGAGGGAGGATGGAGAGAGGAATAAAGGACTCTAAGTCTAAGAAGTATTGTAAAACTTTGCTTGATGGTGTGATAATTGTGTGATTTCATAGTTTTACTAAGAGAAGCCGGCAAGCACGTAACATATGTGTACAACACAGTGGTGCAGGCAAAACTGGTTCAGAAATGTGTTTTATGGTACTCAAACAGAGAAGAATGGTCAGAATGCTTGCAAAATTGTCTCAAATTATAGTGTCACCTGCTCTCAATAACGAATAAAAACATTCACTTGATTCATGATATATGGAAAATACCTCTAAGTAAAAAGTAACTGTGTGAAACTGTGCACATGATGAAAGCTGATGATGATGTGCCAGAATTTCCTTGATGGATATTTGTAAACATTAGCACTGCATTAACATACATTGAGTTGAACAGATGGCAAACTATCAAACAGGAAGATGAAAACCAGAGGATGAAAGAAAATTTCATCTAAGTGAAAGTGGGGGGGGGGGACCATGGCAAAGGTTCACACAAAGTAGCATTACTATTGGAAACTTAAACATACATGCCAGGCATACATGTATTTGAAATAAAACAAAACTTCTTTCCTTTCCAGATCTTTCCGACTGTTTGTGTACCTCTACTGATTTTGATAAAGATCAGATACAGTTTGGCAGAACCATTCCCAAGGTCGGAACAAATAACTGACTAACTGAACAATATTAACCATTTGAAGATAGAAGAAAAGAAAAGAAAACTGAAAGAAATCAATTGATGAGAACCATTGTGTAGAGAGTACAGGCGCAATTATTAGAGTTTATTGTATAATAGTGTGTTCATTATATTACAAGAAAAATGAGATTTAAAAATCAAGTTCAGTAGCACAAGGAAAGAGGAGCAAAATCAAATTCCTGAAGGGGTTGCTATTAGATTACCCAAAGAAATTTGGCTTGAATAAATAAAATGTGGCTTGAATAAATAATGAAGAATAAATTACAAAATTTGGCCCGATTACACTTAAGGGATCTAAAATGAGCGTTTATTGTGTTTCGACAGTATTTTTTAGGACATGAGAGCACCTCAGACCTATCGAATTGCATTCTGAATACTGAAGCATGTCTTTCTGATATCAAATAATTTTCATTTTTGAAAATCACAATATAATACAAATTTTATGACAAATTATAAAAAATTGATATTTTTCAAATTTTTGATATATAACAGTCCTCGAAGTAAATTATTTAAATCTAATGATATATTCTTAAAGTGTATGTAGCAGTGAGGAAATGCCGACGGTCAATTGAAAATTTTGACCTTTCATATTGAAGTTATGGATTTGTTTCCCAAAAAGACCTAATTTTTTTTTGGTGTTTTAGGAAAAAAAAATCCATGTCTTCAATATTTAAAGGTCAAAATTTTCAATTGATCGTCGGCTTTTCATCCCACCTACATATTACATTAAGTATAAATCATCAGATTTATAAAATTTACTTCAAGTACTGTTAGATATCAAAAATATCAATTTTTAATGATTTGCCATAAAATGTGTATTAAATTGCGAATTTCAAAAAATCAAAATTATTTGATATCAGAATGACGTTCTTCGTATTCAGAATGCAATTCGATATGTCTGATGTGCTCTAATGTCCCAAAATAAATTCTGTCCAAACGTTCATACCCCAGCCCTTAAGAAATTACTTTGCAAAGTGGAAAAATCAAGCAGTTAAATGCAGGTGTTTTTTTGTCACTTATGACAAAAAACCTGCAAACCCTGGTATAGCAAGAATTTACATGCAGCAAATTAAGTAATTGAGGTTTACCAATTAAATGATTTTAGACGAACAGTAAAATAATGATAGTGAAAAGTTAAATCTTATTTATTTCAGATGTGAAAGATGGAATGGTACTGTGAGATCAAGAAACATACACAGCAACCACCACTCTCCATCCCAAGACATAGCTCAAACTTTTACACTTGGAGGGATTTGGGATTCTGGGAGAGAGTAAGTTTTCAAAATATGAATCAAATGGCTTTAAAGCTACGATTACATAGGCCTAACTAGGGCTTTTGAAATTACAATCAGCTAGCATCGCATAATGTAATGGCGAACCCTGTATTGTTTTGTATTTAAAATAAAAAAATCAGAAAAGAAAAGACCCATAAATAATAGTATTTCATCAAGGTTAATATTTTAACAAGCTTAAACTAAAAGTTTCATCTAAGGAGTCAAGCTTTAAACTAATTAAATAAAATATCCAACAAGCTAAACTTTTTACGGGTGTAATTGACAATCGCGCAGCCTAATAGATGTTACGCGGGCGTAAACAGTAAGTTAATTAGCGTTTTATTATGTATATGCATAATTTAATACATTAAAAAGTTGGAAAGTTTCCAAAACTTTGTTTTGGTGCCTGTTTGATTTTTATTATTGGTGTTTTGGTGTAATTCAACCGGTAAATAATGGATTTGTTTGGCCTAATGGCAATCATCCAAACTTTGGAAAGTGTCAAGACATGGTGTAAGGATAGGTTGCTCTTAGCCACAGATCTGGGACTATGGTGCAACAACTGTTGTGGACACACTTGGTCCGAACAGAATTGGTCAGGGGGATTGACGGGAGCAAGTTTTGGTGTCTTGGTTGCAGAAAGGAGCGGACTGTCCGGATAGGTACTTTTTTCCCCTTATACAGTGTCTTTCATTTGTATTTCTCTTTTCCATTTCTTTTCACAGTCAGGCAATGCCAACAACAGCACCTTCTGCAGCCGGTATGCCACCTGTAGGCTCGTCAGCAGGGATAAGACAGTAAGTTAAATCATAAATCATACGAATGCCATTGTAATATATTATAACCTGTGGCTTTCATTTTGATTTCTCTTTTGCATTTACATTCGGGCAATGCCAATAACAGCTGTACCCGCTGCAGCAAGTATGCCACCTGGATCAGTAACACCACCAAGCTCAGCAGCTGGGATAAGACAGTAAGTTAATTCATAATTTTGAGCAAAAGCAAGTGGCTCTTTCATGACCTTTCGTGACCTCGAGGTCACGAAGGAGCATAGCAACATCACTGGAATGACATCATCGCAATTCCCAACACAACAGACGTCAGCTGTGAGCATTTGAGTGTCAGTACGGGGCAGGCCGCCAGCTTTTGTTTAGTTGTTATTTTATATTTATTATTCACAATGCTCGGTTGTTGTGCAGTGCATGGATGCACAAACACCACATTAAAAGTACATCATCCATCTTTTCATTGGTTATCTGCATTTGCCTGGTCAAGAAGACCGGCGGAAAAGATGGGTGAATGCAGTAGTAACCAATGGTGGATGTGTCACATCATGGTGGCCTGCCCCAATGAGTAGGATCTGTGGGGATCATTTTATCAGCGGTAAGTCTTGGTTTGTTTTACAATTATGTTATCAAATTCAAAAGTACAACAAAAAGTCATAAAGTCGAGAATAGACATTGACAGAAGGGACACTATCTATCAGTATCACAGTGATCATGTGAATTGTGATGTATGTATCCAATTCAGTGAATTAAAATTTCATTTGATTACACTTACAGTTTATGTCTAGTTGTGTATAATGTTGATGTTGAACATTTGACATTGATAAGCTTACAGTTCACATGCTGGATAAACTAGTACAATATAATACTGTTTTATATATTTGATCTATCTGGTCACGACTTGCATTTATTTTGTGTGATTGCTTGCATTAATTTAGTTATTTAAATCAGTTCTTTGTCAAATAATTCAATGCACCATACAATCAAACCTACACTTAATTAACGATGTTTTTGTGCGATTCTGATCCAGACATTTATATCTCCAACGATCCTAAGTTTGGGGACTAGCACGCTACCCCTTGGTTAGTCCATATAATTTGTAGGCCAAGCACTTGCGTTTCAATATGATGAAATAAATAGATACTGAATGTAGCATTAGCAATTACATAAGACAGAAGAGAAACTATGTGATTTAAAACTCTATGATAATGATGAAGATTTATGAAGATTTATAAATAACTGGGAACTTGACAATGTGTAACATTTTAGTCACTCTTGATAATCCCTGCCGAGTAAAAGGCGAATGCAAAGTATGGCAAACTATGTCAGTGACATATTTGAAGACATAAACTGAGAAGTTGTCAAGAAATTACCAACCGATAAAAATGATTCATTTTACATTATTTATTTATTTGATTTTAAATTTCTTTATCAAATTATTCATTAATCTATTCGGCAGCTTTCAGCATATTTTTCATATATTTCCTTACATTTTTTAAAAACATTATTTCGATCTTTATTTGGACATTCCGCCTCCATCAGAGAGTGGAATGCAGCAGATGGCCAATAAAGTCAGTGCGGCTTTTAAACCAATTAATCACGAAAAACTGGCTGAAAAAGGAAACTGATTCAAACCATCACGAAGATTAGAAATGAAGGCAAAAGCATTCCGATAGCTGTGGCAGCAGATGGGGGGTACAATAATCCACCAAAAGGGAGGAGTTTTCACCAACCTGGGACACAGTCCTGGTGTCCCATGTTTTGCCTAGAGGATGGATTGGAAGTACCAGTAGCCTTTGCAACTCGTAGGAAACTTTGCAGCTGTCCTGGTGCGAAACTAGGTAGACACCTTGAACAGTGCACAAAATATTTGCCACACGCAGCGTAGCAATGGGTAATTCTGAAATGGACATGGGAAAGGATTGTTGCCAACAAATTATCAGTGATGCCTCCATCATAGTCGGTACTGTGGTTAGGGACGGAGATGGTCATATTGCGAAGGGGTTCCAAGAAGCCATGTCGGACAAAATTGACCGACAACATTGCTCCCGCCATTTAACCAAATCCATCCATTACAAAGGGAACATTACAATGTTTGCCAGGGCCTACCCAAGATTTAATTAAGAAACAGAAAAGTAAGATGGCAAAGTTCATCGAAAAGAGATGTGCATGGGAGTTTCGCGAAGCTCACAAAAGATATGGAAAGGACTTATCTAAACTTGTAACCAAATGCGAGACGATCAAGGGGGGTATTTTGGCATACTTACAGGGGGACGTGGAAACATTGACGAGGGATGGGCAAATTGTGGATCGGGTAGGTTATCTGCATGCATGCACGCGACATGATACCTACATCAAATCGCGCGTTATGATTGCTATCTACTGAAGATAGCAATTTACGCAGTATTCGTGCCCTTGACATTTGTTCTCTTTCTCTTTCTATCTTGGCAGGTTCCATTTGGACTCCCAAATAAGCAGTACGTAAATCTAACGGAACCCGACAAAAGGCTTATAATGAAATGGTTTAAGCTTAGCATAGACCGTTTGGCCTATGCAGTGTGCGTGCATGAAACCGGTTAAGCTTTTACCTCAGCCATTGTAGGTAACCATATCTCTGTCATAGAACCGAGCCATGTAGTTTTAAGCCAAATAAAATCCCCTCTCATTATAAATCAAAATCTTCCTGTATCAATATTTGAACATCTAAAATAATAAACAACCCGCATGAACGTAAACATTAAATGGAGTCTTGCCAAATTATCATATTTCAATATTGTATGCACGTATGTTTAAGGTATAAGCTGCGTGAGTATTACTGCGTGTTTTAGTGGTAGGTGTTTGATGCTTGTGGCCGGTTTACCTGGTGCTCATAATGTGGTGTTAAAAATAACACACTCGCTTTTAGAGACTCCTTTTCTGTGTCTTGCTAGGTTGCACTAAACTTTAGGCCTAATTAACAGAGAGGCATTTAGTGCTGTCCTTTGTAAGCTTATTTTATAAATGCCTTGTCATTTCTATATCACATTACAGCACGTAAATCCACACAAAAGCATTGCATTGACTTACTGTATTGACTACGACTATGTGTAGACAGTGATTGCTGATTATAAAAGCTTCTGAACTATAAATGAAAAGAAACATAATAATAAGAACTATGAACATTCTACATCTTGTGTTTCGTCTGCTTTACTATTTAGGCCGTTCATTTACAATTTATGACTCCAGCACTGGTTTGATAGGTTTCGGCCCGTCCGTAATTGGTCTACCGCCCTCAAAAATTCTCATAATCCCCTCCTGGTTTTTCTGTTACAATAAGGAGCCCCACACAAGTGCACTTCAGTCCCATTAACATGTAGTGTCCCTCCTGTCCCTAGCCCCAGACGGACATCCACCCCCTGCCCTTCTCCCATACCTCAGCCAGTTGGCGAAGATATGTCCTTTGAAGTGAATGACAAGGAAATGGAGAACTGGTTATTAGAAGAGCAAGAAATCTACACTGAAAATGACTCATCACCGGCTACGTCAATTTCCACTGAAGCGACCTCACCAGTTCACTCCCTATGCCCAGATCGTCAGGCCCCCTCCCCCTTACACTCGTCTGGCCGTCCCCTACATCATGTCCATCCCGGCCCTGCCCAGAGAAACCACCACCTCCAGGCAGGTGATGTCCGCGGAAGAATGAGGCTAATGTGAAGATTAACCGAGGATGCCAATATAAGTTACAACGAGGGACTCCCATCCCGGATCGGAAGAAATTTGTACCGGCTGATTACAGAACACGCCCAGCTACCAGACGGCACTCTTCTGGAGGTAGTCACTGAAGAAATAGAACCCATATAGCCCAATAACTACCGTGATTACAGTCACTTCTTCAATTAGTCACCAAAGTAGATAGTCGCGAGTTTTAGACAGTCCGAAGTGACACAACTTTACTTGAAGTCCGAAGACTGAGTTTGATTCAGCCAAATTAGGTATGGTTGGTTAATTCTAAATTAACCTAAACCTCTTGATGGGAAGTATGTATGCTTGCCTGGATTATCAATAAATCAAATCAAATCAAATCAATTGTGTCAAGATTGTGATGATTTGTTAATTTATCTGACTGATATTGTCTTTATTAATTTTGTATGATTCTTATATACTTTTGATCACAGAAAGACTCTGTTTTGACATTCAAATAAGCTTGAGATGCTTGAAACTTTCAGAATTAACATTCTCATTATAGAAAGATTCGAGCCAGGTATACCAACTTGGTGTGGGGAACAAAGACAAAGACAAGATAAAAACTAATGCAGTATGTAAACCAGAATGGTGTACATGCACTGTTACGTCTGCATTAGAAAAAATCCAAAACCACAGGGATGGTAGACAAAGTTAACAAAAATACAACCGACGTTTCGAGCAGATAAACTGCTCTTCTTCAGGGACAGACAACAAAATATAAAAGCATTATAATGAAATATTTTCACTAACTTATAAAAATCACACTATTCTTTCAACAAATGCAGTTTAATGAAATCAAATTGGGAAAAAAACTTTTGATTCACCTCTTCTGATAAACATAGTTATCTAATTAACTTGATAACCTACATGAAAACTAGATGACATCTGCAACAATATGCATGCAACCAATATGTGATGCGATCAAGCAAAATCAGTCGGAGCTCGGCAATAATAAATTTTCAGTTTCCTATAGGATTGTAAAAAGTATTTATAAATGTGGATTTTGCAGAAAATCCCATTGAAATTGAATAACCAGTTCCAAAGATATGAGCAATTAAAGAGTTTCCAAAACAATAGGAAACAAAAGGAAAAATTTCCTTTGTTTGGCTATATCTCAAAATCAATATTTCCGAGTTCCGATTGATTTGGCTTGATCGCATCACATATGTCAATATTTAGGGTGAGTGTTTAAAGTACATCAAGTATTACCAAAAAGAAATACAAGCGAAGAAGTAGTAACAGTGGAATAATGGATGCGATTGACCATGATGATACAACCAATGCAGGAAGTAAAATTATCAGTACAGTACCAACCTCAAATGACGCGACGTCAAGAAATGACACGACGTCGTAATAGGCCGCGATTTTTGGTCGTGTTATTTTACGATCGTCTGGATATGTTACGACTTGTTTTCTTTCAATTTCTTTTCAATTTACTTGCGCACGTTACGAAAGGTCGGCACACTTTCTTACACTGTTTTTCGAAATCTACTGCTTGAGACCCCCTAGGTGACCAAGGAAAAAAAAATCGACCGCGGACATTTGATATCATCGCCTTATCTTACTTTTCACGTGTGAACTCTCTGGTACTTTTAGGCCACAGAAATGCACGATTTGAAATGATTTATTATTTTTTTAGTGAATATGGAAAATGTTTTAAATTATATTTATTTTGATATTCTAAAAACACCAAATAAATTTTCACCAAATCGTCACATTTCGCGCTGCTGGTTTTTGTGTCTCCACGTGGCTGTGTGTTTTGGCATGTCAAAGCACTGACCTTGCTGAAATGTCTGGTGGGTATATTTACTTTTTGTTGTTGATGTTGTTTAAATAAATGAAGTGGTGGGACTTGTTACTGTATCGACTTAAAATATTTCCCATGAATATTTAATAATAACTTAATATTGTAACCGCAAGTCAGGGAAGCTTAAGCTCAATCAAGTCAAGGCTATTAAAATTCATGGTGGACATCTTGTCATTGTGCATTGGTAAGGGCCTGCTTTTATAAGTTTTAATCATGTTGATGACGGTGAGCTACGGTGATGATAATGATGAAAGAGTATGATCATGATGATGTATGGGCCTATTATTAGGGGGCTGTCATGTAATTTTCTTCGGAAGGGGGGGTCATGTATATTACTGGGGTGGGTGAATTTTGAGACCAAAAATTTCGCTGGTAGGGGGGGGTTATAATTTTGTAACAACCAAAATAGGGGGTTATAGAATTATTAAGGGCTGGTGACTCAAAATTTTTTTGCGTGCAATGCGCGCATTTGAAATTTTTTTACACTGTTTTAACAAAATGTACGCACAATCTTTTGCGCGCTCCGCGCCTTTGCACTTATAATCAAAATTTTTAATGCGTTTCGCACACTGCGCTCTAAAATGTTGGCGCGCTGCGCGCCTTCCGGCAATAAATAATAATTATCTTGGGAGTCTGTATAGAGGTGGGGGGGGGTCATAAAAATTTTGACCAGGTCGTCAAGAATTTTAGCCCGCGATAGGGGGTCGTAAAAACATTTACTCCGGTCACCGACATATTCATGACCCCCCAAGAAAATGACATCCCCCTTTGTGTTTATTATTATTAATTATTATTATTATAACATGTATTATTATTAGGCAAAAAAAAAGGTTTGTCTCAAAAGCTCACGAATGGTTTGAAACAAGTGCGAAATCCATTTTTTTTAATTCTTGACTTTGAGGCAAACCTTTTTTTTTTTGCCGTACAGCGAAGTGGTTTGATGTAGGCCTAAGGAGCATTGTTCATAATTTTTCTATTTGCTTATGATGCAGTGAATGATTGATGATGATGAAAAATTATATCATGCGTATTGTTATTTATTGTTATTATTAGGCCTATTGTTATTATTATCATTATGATTAGTGTTATTATTATTATTATTGTTATTAAAATTTTTAATATATCTAGAAGCCTATTAGTACCGTACCATTTTCATGTTATTGTTATTGACAAGTTTTGTATTATTGTTTCAGAGACAACCTTGGTACACAACACAGAACAAGAACATGAAGGTGCAGTATTAAACGGTTAGTGACGTTTGTATGATCATAAAATCAAAGTCAAGTCTAATATGTCCAGAAGACTATTACCATTTTCATGTTATTGTTATTGACAAGCTTCTAAATGTATTATTGTTTCAGAGACGAACTTGGTACACAACACAAAATCAAACATCATGAACATGGAAGAACAGGAACAGGAACATACCAGTGCAGTATTAAACGGTTAGTGACGTTTGTATGATCATAAAATCAAAGTCAAGTCTAATATGTCTAGAAGCCTATTACCATTTTCATGTTATTGTTATTGACAAGCTTCTAAATGTATTATTGTTTCAGAGACGAACTTGGTACACAACACAAAATCAAACATCATGAACATGGAAGAACAGGAACAGGAACATACCAGTGCAGTATTAAACGGTTAGTGACGTTTGTATGATCATAAAATCAAAGTCAAGTCTAATATGTCTAGAAGCCTATTACCATTTTCATGTTATTGTTATTGACAAGCTTCTAAATGTATTATTGTTTCAGAGGCAAATTTTGTACATGACAACGGTGGCTTGGTACAAGTTTATATGGACGGCAACCCTATGATGCCTATTGGACTCGTACCCATGATTCCTGAAGAAGGGGAATCACTCATGGAGGTAGAAAAGGTCCAGCAATCGACGGTGGTTGTAGGGGCAAATGAGACCAGCATAAATGGTAAGAATTATTTTGCATGGAGCTGCAACTTTAACAATGCAAGCGTATGGCGTCAACAAAATAAATAATAATTCTTGAAGACGAAGTCATACATACCTTTGAAGGAGGGAAGTATGTTAACGAATTACGGGAAACTGTAATGGTACTGTTAACTGAATGTAATGTGAGTATGTCGAAAGTAAAACATGTGATAAACACAGTGTGTAAAAATTTGCTGGGAAAGTTACCGCAACGACTGCCATCACTAGGCACATTGGACAGAATTCTTGCAGAAGCTAAATTTGTAGCTCAAACCCATATATACCAATGCATGGAAGAAGGTGGTGATCCTACAAGCCTTACCGGAAATACACTCCATTCAGACGCCACAACAAAGCATCACCATCATTATCAAAGTTTCCAGATAACATTGAAGAATGGAAAACAGATGTCCATAGGTCTAACAGAGGTAGGCACAGGTGATTCAGCCACATACGTAGATGCATTCAAAACAACCATGAAGGATATAGCAGAGGCCGTCACCACAAAAGATAAAGATGAAGTAGTAGCCAAACTTGTGACGTCCATCAAAAATACCATGGGTGACCAAGGACCGACAAACCCCCAGTTCAATCAGCAGTTGAAGGATCTCCGTGAACAGTTGTTGCCACAAGTTGTTGAAAATTGGGAAAGCTTAAGTCCATCATCAAAGGAATCAATGACTGATATGGGATTTTTCTTTTGCAAAATGCACATATTAGTCAATTTCGCCACAGAGGCGGACAAAGTCCTGAAAATTAACGAAGGAGATATCATTTCAGAAGGCCGGAATCCATTTGCACTGGGTACTGAAAGTGGAGCTGCAAGACTTGTCAGAACTGCTGCAAAATCTCTTACTGAGCATGGGTGTGACAAATCAGGTGTTGCATCGACCTGGAATACTTTTCTACACAACAGTGGCCTTCAGAATCAAATTGTGTCATACAGAGGTAACAGATTTAATATTCTTTTTTATGATGCAGCAGCCACTTTTTACCACAGACACCATATATTCAACTTTCTTTCTTCATTACCCAAACTAAATAATCTTTTGAGGTCAGTTCTTTTTGACGTTCAACAGAAAGTGTACTTGGCACAAATCAGAGCGCTGGGGATCATTGATAAGATTATAACTGGACCATTTTGGCGACTAGTGGAGGCATGCGGAAGTATTCTGGAGTTGAATGCACCCCTGAACCACATGCTAACTAAACTGCGACAGTGGGCAGAAGATGCCTCTTCCCTTCTTGAGGGTGAAACTCTGTTTGAAACTGTAGAGATACACAGAGATATTTTGTATGATGAAATGTTTGCAGCCACAGATGCTGCTGATTTTGACACCCTCACACAAGTTGCCTTGGAAATGTCAATGACAGCTATGATACTAATCTTACAAAGACAAGCCACGGACCAGTTAGAAGGGGGCAAATATTTCAACCCTACCGAGCAGCAGATACGATCATCACACAATGTGCCTGCAACAAATACGGTGTCAGAGAGGGATTTTGCTGTACTCGACATACTCACAAGAATCAAGCCTGCAGCCAGTTGTAACGCCTATGAGACATATGTAATGTGGTTGAATAACAAGCCCAGTCAATGGCTCGATACTATGGACATAGAAGAGAAAAAGGATCTCCTTAACATGGCTAGGCACCGCTATCCAAACATTCAAGCGCAGTATGAGAGCCGTAAAGACACACTCAAAAGACAGCATATTGCTGCTTTGAGAGAGAAGTAAGCAAAACAAGAGAAGAAAGATGAAAGGAATAGAATAAATAAAGAGACAGCTACTGATGGAATTGTACAATATGGAGGTGTGTGGCTTTTAGAATCACTTGAAGACAGACTCCAAGAACTTGCTCCAAACAAACGCAAACCTGCATTGATAGCACAGTTACAGTACCACAAGAAGGTTTTGAATTCCAAAGGTAGCCCTCAGCTGTTCTACAAGTCCAGTAATGGTGTTCAATTTTCTGAAGAAACACTTCAGTCGAACTTGGCCAAGGTTTTGGAGTTGAACAAGATAACAACTAACAATGTTCAATGTACAACTTTGCAATACAATGCTCCAGATAAAATAATGAACAATGTACAAGCAAGCAAAGCAACTATGAAAAAAAGAAAATAAACACACAAAGAAATCAAATCATTGCAAAACAGCAAACAAAACTACTGCCCAAGCTCATAGAAGAACCAAATTCATTGGTTGGTCAACGGATAAAGCATAAATGCAAAGAGGATGGTGTAACAGAGTGGTTTGGTGCTGACGTAACAGGTATCTACAGAGAAAAAAGAGAACCTTTATACAAACAGAGTATGAAGTAGTGTATGATGATTATTCTGAAGATGTGTGGCACTTTCCTCTTTTATCTGACCTAAAAAATGGTGATCTAATTGTGATGGAAATGGAAATGTGAAAAGTTCGTTGACCTATACATGGTTTCCATGGTAACGGATGAATAATACTTTACATAGTGACATTGAAACTATCATATTTAAGGTTATCATTACAATATCATATCCTGAAAGTTTGGTTGTGATACGTCAAGTAATTATGGATTTATGCCGTATAGTTGGTGTTTTTTGGCAAAATTAGGGCAATGTAAGTTCGTTGACCTATACATGGTTTCCATGGTAACGGGTGAATAATACTTTACATAGTGACATTGAAACTATCATATTTTAAAGGTTATCATTACAATATCATATCCTGAAAGTTTGGTTGTGATACGTCAAGTAATTATGGATTTATGCCGTAAAGTTGGTGTTTTTTGGCAAAATTAGGGCAATGTAAGTTTGTTGACCTATACATGGTTTCCATGGTAACAAGCGAATAATACATAACAAACTGTATCATATGAAAGGTAAACAATAAATAATTATATCCTGAAAGTTTGGTGGTGATATCTCAAGTCATTATTGAGTTGTGAATAAAAGTGTGCATATTTTATCCAATTTTAGACCCATTTTGGGGTCATATTAGGCCATGACCTTGTGTATTCAATATGTCCTCAGGGAATAGGCACTTTTTCGGCATAAAAATGGCCGTATCTCGAAAAATATTTGTCCATTTCACTTCATTCAAAAAATATTTTGATGTGCTCATCAAGCCCTTTCATATGACACCACATTTAATGCATTTAGACATGGGGATAATTTTCACCTGAAAACCCTAATATGTGTACATCCATATCAAAACGATGCACTTGACGGCTGCTACATGTGTCTCATTTCACATAATACCTGGGAATAAATACCAGACTCATTTCAAGTGGAGGTCACCTCAAATCATACTGAAGTCACTTGATTTAGGAATACAGAGAACATATTCCTAAATCATGTGACTTGGGGATGATTTGAAGTGACCTCCACTTGAGATGAGTCTGGTATTTATTCCTAGCTTTTGTGTGAAATGAGACACATGTAGCAGCCGACAAGTGCATCGTTTTGATATGGATGTACACATGTATATAAGGAGAGAAGTAGTAATAGTGGACTAATGGATGCGATTGACCATGATGATACAACCAATGCAGGAAGAAAAATTATCTTGCCACCAACTGTGTATGATAGTCCTCACTTCTATGCAGAAGCCTTCTAAGATGCAATGGCAATCATTTGACATAATGGTAACAGGTATGATACAAGCAGAGAAGAAGTAACAGTGGACTAATGGATGCAATTGACCATGATGATACAACCAATGTAGGAAGTAAAATTATCTTGCCACCAACTGTGTATGGTAGTCCTCACTTCTATGCAGAAGCCTTCTAAGATGCAATGGCAATCATTTGACATAATGGTAACAGGTATGATACAAGCAGAGAAGAAGTAACAGTGGACTAATGGATGCAATTGACCATGATGATACAACCAATGCAGGAAGTAAAATTATCTTGCCACCAACTGTGTATGGTAGTCCTCACTTCTATGCAGAAGCCTTCTAAGATGCAATGGCAATCATTTGACATAATGGTAACAGGTATGATACAAGGAGAGAAGTAGTAACAGTGGACTAATGGATGCGATTGATCATGATGATACAACCAATGCAGGAAGTAAAATTATCTTGCCCCCAACTGTGTATGCCTGGTAGTCCTCGCTTCTATGCAAAAGCGATGGCAGCACTTCACCAAAAAAAACTGGACCAAAGCAAAAAAAGGCACAAGATAGCGTTGATGCATTTGACAGATGTGCAATTCGTCGATTAATTCAAGATATGTACTGTGACAAACCTGGCCAACACTTGCTAGAATCCATGAAAAGGTTAGGTCTGAGCTGGGCTTTACAGGTTCTATTTCTACACTAAGACGTATCCTGCTAAATATGGGCTACAAAATATAAGTCCTGTAGTGAAGCTTCAAGAAACGTTTTAAAAGAGCGAGCAGATGTAATTGCGAAGAGGCAAACATTTCTGTTAAAAATGAAAGACTTAAGACTTACCGGGGAAAAACTGGTATATCTTGACGAGACCTGGCTTAATTCCAATCACACCCTTGGTAAATGCTGGTTGGACAAAGACAGGTCCGGTGGAATCAATGTTCCTAGTGGTACAGGAAATCGTCTCATCATACTTCATGCTGGATGTGAGGATGGATTTATTCCAGGTGCACTGCTGTGCTTCCAAAGCAAGAAGGGCAAGGCCGATTATCATGATAAAATGGATGGCAACAGGATTTTAACTTGGTTTAACAATCAATTTCTCCCCAACTTTCCAAACAATAGTATTATTTTGATGGACAATGCGTCGTATCATTCCATGATAACGAATAAAATACCAACATTAAACTCCAAGAAGGCTATAATGCAGCAATGACTCCTGTAAGTGCAGTACTTGCCCCTATAATATACATATATTTCTTGTCACCAATGCGCTATAATTTTTGAGAAAAATGCAAAAATAGGCACAATATTGGGCAGGGGTGTAGTACCCCCTTAAGTCACACAATCAACATATACTAAATATGGACAAAGAAAATAAGTTCCGGAAATAATTTTGAAGCTGATGACCGATTCGGTACAGACCTTTTCCGAGTCTGAAGTTCAAAGCTCACATCAATGTTGAAGTAGTTCACAGTGTAAAAGCTGTGATAACCCTAGATACAAATATATCACCAAGGGATGCGACTGGATAGATATTACCAATGACTAGATAGCACACCAGATATGCCAGCGGGTCACAAGCATTATGGAGGATATACAAGGTGAGACTCCACCTAAGGTAACCTGCTATTATGAAGCTACCTTGCCATCTAGAAAATGAAGAGCTGGTTGTATTAACAAGGGACAGGCTGATCAGGCTGTATATATAACCACCAAGCACAAACTTGACTGAATGGTTTCAACTAAATCAAGAAGATCCCAATAGAACAACCATACTGCATACAGACACCTGCCCCCTACTTGGAAACTGTCTTGCCAACAACATAGTTAAGGTTACCACTGGTCAAAAAAACTGCCGCTTATATTGGGCTACCAAGTGGCAGCTTTAAAACTAGGTACAATAATCATACCATATCATTCCATCACAAGCACTATGAAAAGGAAATATTTGGGCCTGTAAAAGAAACAAGGCGGTTCTCGAACCACGAGTCTCGCCTGCTTTTGTGACCGCCTGCTTTTGCGATAACTGTTGGTAGAGAGGTAAATGAATTTGGCGGTTAGCGGCTGGGCACGATTATCTGGCCGATGGTAACTGTACCCACCAAGTTTCATGACCATACGACAGTTCTTACTAATTTGACCTCAGATGACCCCGAAATGACCTTCCAAAAATTTGGCTTTAAATGTTGACTGTACCCACCAAGTTTCATGCCCATCCGACAGTTTTTACTAATTTGACCTCAGATGACCCCTGGTAACCTCAAAATGACCTTCCAAAATTTGGCTTTAAATGTTGACTGTACCCACCAAGTTTCATGTCCATCCAACAGTTTTTACTAATTTGACCTCAGATGACCCGAAATGACCTTCCAAAAATTTGGCTTTAAATGTTGACTGTACCCACCAAGTTTCATGTCCATACGACAGTTTTTACTAATTTGACCTCAGATGACCCCTGGTGACCCCAAAATGACCTTCCAAAAATTTGGCTTTAAATGATGACTGTACCCGCCAAGTTTCATGCCCATACGACAGTTTTTACTAATTTGACCTCAGATGACCCCTAGTGACCCCAAAATGAACTTCCAAAAATTTGCCTTGAAATGTTGACTGTACCCATCAAGTTTCATGCCCATACGAAGTTTTTAATAACTTGACCTCAGATGACCCTGAGTGACCTCGGATGACCCCGTAATGACCTTCCAAAATTTGGCAAAACCAAAGAACTATTTCATCAAAGTAATAAATCAAAACAGAAAGATGCTTCCTTTACGAGTTATCACTCATTGAAAGTGCTACTTTGCTATACTTTACATGGAAAGCGACTATCTTAAAGTCGTCATATTTCCTTAATTACATGACCGATCAAGCTGTTATTGGGATATGTGATGCACAGTTGAAGATTAATTATTAAAAGATTTGGTGACCTCAGTTGACCTTTGACCTTGTATGTGACCTTTGACCTCACGAAATTGGATAAAGTATGTTGCGCTGAAAAATCAAATTTGGCAATACCAAAGAACTATTTCATCAAATAAATCAAAACAGAAAGATGCTTCCTTTACGAGTTATCACTCATTGAAAGTGCTACTTTGCTATATTTTACAAAGAAAGCGACTATCTTAAAGTCGTCATATTTCCTTAATTACATGACCGATCAAGCTGTTATTGGGATATGTGATGCACAGTTAAAATTAATTATTAAAAGATTTGGTGACCTCAGTTGACCTTTGACCTTGTATGTGACCTTTGACCTCATGAAAATCTAATCAGGTCGAAAGTACCTCTGGCCACGCATAACTCCCCACCAAGTTACGTCACTGTACCCCATACGGATCTCCAGATAATCTGTTCACAAGGTATTTTGCTTATTACGCATATATTATGCAAATTAGGTACTTAATTACCATATTTTACGCTCAAAATCTAATCAGGTCGAGAACCTCTGGCCCCGCTACTCCTCACCAAGTGACGTCACTGTACCCCATACGGATCTCCAGATAAGCTGTTCACAAGGGTTTTTTGCTTGATACGCATCAAATACGCATAAATTATGCAAATTAGGTACTTAATTAGCATATTTTGCGCTGAAAATCTAATCAGGTCGGGAACATCTGGCCACGCTACTACCCACCAAGTTACGTCACTGTACCCAATACGGATCTCCAGATAAGCTGTTCACAAGGGTTTTTTGCTTGATACGCATCAAATACGCATAAATTATGCAAATTAGGTACTTAATTAGCATATTTTGCGCTGAAAATCTAATCAGGTCGAGAACATCTGGCCACGCTTACTCCCCACCAAGTTACGTCACTGTACCCCATACGGATCTCCAGATAATCTGTTCACAAGGTATTTTGCTTATTACGCATAAATTATGCAAATTAGGTACTTAATTACCATATTTTGCGCTCAAAATCTAATCAGGTCGACACCCTTTGGTCATGCTACCCCTATAAAGTTTCATCATCATAGCACTTACGGTTCTCAAGATAACGCGTTCACAAGCTTTTTCCGAACACACGCACACACGCACCCCCACCCCCACACACCCCCACGGACACACACACACCATAGTGATTACTAAGTCTCTCCCTGAACATTCAGGCGAGACAAAAAAACTAAACTACTTAATTTCATGGGGAATCCTGAACCATTCTACCAACAACAGACGTAGTTCTGTACAACGCAATCTTTGTATGGAGGAAAAACTCCACATTTTGTACAGTAGTAGAGACGATTCAGAATGCATTCCAATTAATAAGTGTAATGAGCTTGTGTCTAAATGCCGTCATGGTAACCATCGACACAAAGCGCCCAACCGAACCAAAAAAAGGTAAAAATGAACGTTGTTTGTTGCCTGACGATCGCCTTACATAACTTAAGTATGTGAAACTCTAGTAGTGTCATGTAATGTCGCGTTTTGTTGCGACATTTTTCGCGTTTTAAATTTAGTATCGCGGGTTTTTAATTAAGTGACGCGACACGCGCCATATTTTCTATTTGGAACAGGAGATCAAAAAGATGAATCGAGAGTCAGCGCACGGTATAGCGGTAGGCCTATTCCGATAAGCAAATAGCCTTTTTGTATATATTTCTGAGAAACAAGGTATGTTGAAACTTATATTTAATGATTACATGATTTATATAGACTTTGTAAATTCTTTTCCTAATTGTGTACTATAGTTAAAATCATTGAAATGCATATATTTCAGACCTCATAATCACAGTTGTTTTAATAAACTATAACAAAGAAGTAAACACATGCTCATGCTTCGATGTTATCATATTAATCAACGTGAAACAGTTTGCCACCGCTACGATCATCTCACGACAAGTAGCATAACATGCTTAAAATAGCACTATACAGGTTCCTATGGAGCAAAGTGAAGGGTCTGAGGAAATGTCAGATCAAACAAGTCACAAACAAAGTGATCATGAGCAAATTCACCAAGGTGCATGTCCACAGACACAAATAGTTTACAAAGTAGTTCACAAGAGGTATTAAACAAGGAAGATAGTATCAGAAGAGGCTGCAAATGCAAGTAGAAAATCATTATCAGGTGATAGAAATTAACAAATAACACAGATGCTGATGCCTACTTCATAGCATTTGAACGTTATGCTTATCGTGAGGCATTTTTTGTCTCGCTAGGGTGGTCGTTGCCACCAAATTTCATGAACCTGCAACAATCTATAGTCTCATCACTGTAACCCATACGGATCTCTAGATAATCTGTGCACAAAGTTATTTTGCATGATATGCATAAATTATACAAATTAGCTACTTAATTACTATATTTTGGAAGTTGGGGACCACTAATTACACTCCCACTTACTCATCTAGCGGGGACCTACGCAAAGTGCTGGTGTCCCGCTAGTTGATATAAAGTCCATATTCTCCCAGTTTAATTTTGTGTTACGTACTAACATTATTTTGATTTAGGGTAGCAATATTTGACAGAAAAGAAGCATTTATACTAGTGTACTGAATTAATTTTCAACACATATTTTTTCAAACATAATTAATATCGAAGATTATGATAATTTGTCAACCTTTTAAACACTTGAACTCAGTCAAAATCAGAGGTTACCAAGCAGGAAAAAGCAAACTAAAATTAAACAGTGCAATTAAGTTTCCACTTTAGAAAGTAATCAGGGCAATCAATATTTTGTCTGAGTTCTGTGAAAGATGTCGTCTTGAAGTACTCAGTACTATATGGCATCTGAACTGGAGGTTTACACATCAAACACATACATATGCAGGCAATATCAGTAAGACTCTATGTCATTGGAAACCTCATCCTTGCACAAGAAGTTCAATCTCTTCTATGGGTGCCCTTATCCGCAGCTCTTTCTCCATCAGCAGGTCATGGAAGTCCTGTAACTTCTCAGGGAAGAACCTCACAGCATCTACATACAGCACCTATGAACAGATGAGAAATATTCAAAACAAAATGTTAAATTCTTCTATTCTTATATCGAGAAAGTAAAATTTTAACAAAATTCTCACAACTTTACATTGTGGATGTGCAAACACTGGATATTTCTTGAAGATGCTATTCCTGTACATTTTCATGTAGCGAGTAAATGTGTTCATGCAAGTTGAACAAGAGAGACTGACATACTATAAGTATAAGATTGTCTGTACACTTGTTAAGCACGATGATGTGGTCTGACAGAATTCTTGACCTGCTATACCATTATATCAAACAGCATCTGGATTGATTAGGGCAAGTCACAGGGAAGGAAACGGCATCAGAGTGTAAATATGGAACTTAAATATAGAAGTGTGACATACTCTGTCTGGCATTTAAAATATGATGTGTTGATGTCACAAGTTTGTTACACACAAGATGACATGTTTGTTCAGAAACATGTGTTCAGTTTAATTCTTAAATGTTGTACTGTACCTTAGCCCATGGGCAGTGTTGAAGGGCTTGATAGAAGATTGCTTGTGCTCTCTTGATGTTGCCCTGATGAACCTACAAAACAAATGAAATTCTTGGTCAGCCAATACGGTATTTTAAAACAACATGTTTTAAGTAAAACTTTCTAATTCACACATTTTCAGACAGTGTTGGATGTAAGACATTTTTTATGCGTAGCATTATCAGCTTGCACTACTTGATTTTTGTTACATTTGCACACTTCACTGTATGACATAAAATTGCTACACATTTCCAAAATTGTGTAGCAAAGTGACCAAAATTGAGTAGCATTTTGCTCTGCGATACCTACCGCCTACGTCCAAGGCCGTTTTCAGAATCTCATTTTATAGGGTGACCATGCCCAAGAGCTCACAGCCTGTAATAGGGATTATGTAAATGACACCTGCATGTCAAAACCATTACTTTACCTTTCTTTAATATGCTAGATTGGATAAGAATTCAAACCTCAACAACTACATGTAGGCCTATACATTGCAAATGTTAAGCTCAATCAGTACAGCACTATGCACTTGCCTCAAATTGTATGTAGAGTCTCCAGAGAAGAATACAATGCCTGGATGCCTTGTGAGATACTGCTCTGTCAAACAGGGATCGGATACGATTACTGACACCAGTCTCGGGTAGGCTTGTTATCTCACCAGGAATATCTGGAATATAACAACAAGATATCACCAAACCATAGATTGGAACAATGTGGGATTGTTGATCCGCTGTCATTTTGAATTACAATGACAAATATTCTACAAATCCTGACATTGGTTATATATTCACAGATATGTGTGAGCATGAATTAGCTTAAAAAGTTAAAACATATTATATTTGGATACAAACAAGTTTTAAATTCAGTTTTCCGCGAACATAAATGAAGGATTACATTGAACATTCCAATAATATAAAACAGAGCCACATGTAAAATACTCTATTTTGTGGATTTCCATAGCACCAGTATTGAGAAGAAACAAATACAAGATTTAACTATGAGGTGGATGAGGAGTGCAGCATATAGGTGTCATGCAGTTGCCTTATTCAGCCAATGTGAGCAAGCATGTTTGGTCGATCTATTCAAACCACTTTGTGCAAAATAGTCCCTCTTGCACTCCACATCCTTCTCGCAGCAAGCCCTCTAATCATCTCAAAGTACATTAATGTGGATACTTTCCATCAATACAATATGCCAAGTTCTGCTTATTCCCTGAGCTATTTAAATTGTAAGCTGATACTATCTTACATTGATGACAAGCAAACAAAGCAAATCAGAGTTGTGAATACTAATAAGATTCAACATAAAATCTAAAGTCTATGAATGTTACTCACCTGCCTGCTTGGAGATCACCAGCTGTCTTTGCTTCTCAGCATGTATAGCACACAACCATGGTATTGGAGACTTGGCTTCCTGGGTAGCATGATCAAAGTACCTCCTGACCGTCCCAGCAATATGCGACTTTGCCTCCACTGAGATAAATAGTTGCAAGAAAGTGGGATTGTCTGGGAATTCCTTCAGTGCTCTTCTGAGTAGATTGCGCAAGGTGTTGAGTGGCACTGGATTGCTGAGGACATATTGTGCAACTAGTATGGTGTAACTTGTCATGACTAATTCATAATCCAAATTTTGTTGCATGTGAGGTAGGGTAGACATGCAAGTTTGATAAACAGGCTTCAGGCAGTTAAGTGTTTCTTCCATGACAACACTAGCAGCTTGGATCCCAACAGTTAAATACTGAAATCTTGCATAGCATCTTGCAAGGTGGACTATGTAACTGCCACATGACTCGACCAACTCAAGTGGAGTAATGCTTGCTTTGAATCCTTTCATTGCATCTTCCAACAATTCCTGGTAGATCTTTCTCGCTCTGATAATTGCAACCGATGGTATGACAGGATTTGATGACTTGTATGGAACATACTTATTGCTCTCTACAAAATTTGTTAGTATGTAGAGTGAACCAGAATTGGTTGAGTTATGTTTGCTTGAGTCACTATTGTCATCTTCTTTACTACACAACAGCTCTGTGTAAGTGGAAACCACCTGTGCTACAGTTCTCTTATGATGGGTTTCTGTTAATTGCTTTGCAAAGGATAAGCCCATATCAAGCATTTTACATGCATCCTCCTTGTTGCCAAGGGACCATTCCCATTTTGCAAAAACTTCCCATAGAAGCAAGTTGTTCCTATTTCCCTCTTCACTTAACAGCTTCTTAGCAAACTTCCTAGCAGCTTTGACCTGCTTTTTCTGTTGCTTTTCTGTTCTTTGCTGTACTGATACAGAACCCAATTCATGTTGTAACCAAAGTACCAGCAGATTAGTTCTTACAGGTTCTTTAAACAATGCTATTGATTGTGTGAAAACATTGGTGATAATGTCCTGTAAATCTTGACACACTGTCTCAGATCTAGAGTCCAATGATGTACAGTTGAAGGCCAATCCATTGCAATGTAATGTAGATCCACTACCAGGATTATGTATTGGATGGCACATGCCAGAGGTCCTATCATCCAATGAAACCTGCCTTGGATGTTCTAAAGTGAGGTGAAAACTTGTGGGTGTTGTTTGACTTGATGAGGATGGATTCAATGCTGTGTTCACACCAAGAAACTCCAGAAATCGAAGAATGAGTGTGTACTTTTCTTGTTGACTCTGAATCTAGAATGAACAAAGCATAACATTTTTACTACATATAACAGATAATGAAGTTTAATATTTGGCCAATGTTTGGAAATAAGGGCCCAAAACATGCACTTTAGGGGTGCTTTTTGTATGCTGTGACAATCCAGCCTAAAGACTTTTATACTCATTTTCTTTGCCTTATCACAGTTGAGGTTTGATCCAGAGTAATGCATGGTCTCATCTTAGATGCAGAAAGACCAAAGTAAAATTACTACAAAGCTTTCACATGAACATTTTTATGCAATGTATAAATCCTTGAATTTTGGAATGTTACTGAAACATGTTTTACAGATGAGTAATGTAACACTGAGCTCAGGAAGAACCTCAAATTTCAGGTTATTAGTTTGGCATACGTAAACCCAAAAATATTTGCTGTGAGTATGATCAATAAAAATAAGGGAAGAGGCTTACACATCATACACTTGGACATATAGAAACATTCAAACATTACAAACTAGCGCACAAGATCAAATTAATGATGCTTAATCGTTATTCAATACACAGTATGATCAACACACTACTGATAATTGAAACAAGGGAAACCATTCAATAAAATATAGCTACTCATCATCTTGGATGCAAAAGCACACATGTCAAACTACTGCAAAGCTTTCATAGGAATATCAATTGGACTTTTGGTATGTAAACTGATATACATTCAGAAAGAACCACAAATTTCATATTTATTTGTTTGTTTAGCATGCATAGTATCATAGATAGAAGTTTTTTAGAGTATTTACGGTGAATATGTGTAGTTTCTAAAATGGCAGCAACCTATTTGTATCCTTTACCTTAAATAGAATGCTACTGATATCATCAAAGAGTACCATTCTTTCTGGGTCCTCACAATCCTCTTCAGTTTCCCCTTTACTTGTATCTGGTCTCCATGGTAACAGATGACTTTGTTCTCGACTGATTTCTTCCTGCAACCACACTTGCCACAATGGTTTTGAGCTGTCTAATGTCTGGGATGTTTCATCATCATCTTCTGTGTTTGCTGAATGGAAGCAAAATAATCAAACTGCAACACTTGTTTTATTTTTTTAAATTTCAAACTCTAATCGTGACCCGCAGGTCAAATTGCTAGAATTGTACATTAAACACACCTAAACAGACACAATGCAATTTGCAGGCAGCAGCTTAATCAGCGCCAATATTGCAACATTGAAACAAACAACTATACAAACATCCAATCCAACCCAACCACATCCCCCAAGTAGGCAATGAGGATAAAGTGCCTTGCCCAAGGACACAACACGTTGGCACGAGCGGGGCTCGAACTCACAACCCATGTATTATGAGTCGGGCGCCTTATCCATTCGGCCACACATGCTCCCACAAAGTTTACATGTCAAACAATGTATGGTGTTTTTAGCTCAGTCAAATAATGATTTCCATGATTTTAATGCACTTGTGATGGATGTCTAAAAATATACTACCTCACTCCAGACCACTGGGATACACCACAAAAATACTATTATAATAGCTCCACCTAAAATAAATCTTTGCTGCAGTTGGATCATATTATATTCAATATTCATCACCAGAATGAAATACACCTTGTAATTGTAAATTAAAATCATTCACAAATAAGAAAGCAATCAAAGTATAGGATTAAATTCAACAAATTTACATAAATTATATTAGCTGAATTCATGAAAGATACTCTTGTACTTAAAGCTGTTGTTGTAAAAAACAATTATAAATTATACAGCTTGTTCTTTAGTGCACTCGGTGCGAATTTCACTGGGCTCTGTTTTAAAATTGGAGGGTTCGCTCAACAATTGAGTGTTTAGAGATGCCAATTAAGAGTGCACGGTAAAAAGCTACCTCAACGCGTTTACATCATTGACTGCACTCGAGAAAAGGAAATATAGTATACGGTATAGAAAGTTGATCAAAATTCCTTTCCCTAGACATTTATTTTAAGGCTGAGGTGCATAATCATGCAGTGTAACTGATTGGCTTCTCACATTATTAGCCATTTGTCTGCAAGTCTGGGAGTGTCCGATAAGACACAGTCAAGATGACTCGCAGGTACCACCTGGTAATAGAGGTAGTCATTGTGACGTCAACACCGCCATCTTGTGGGTACGGAGTTCCTTGTTGCTAAGATCACCACGTTGATGCTTGACTGAAGAGGTGCGTTGCACGCTGCAACTTCCGCGTAATCAGGGGCGTAATCTAACGCATGACATGCATTACGGCAGTACCAACAAGATGGTGGATCCCGCGGAAAAGGCTGACGGCCTCTATAGGAATTATGATAAACACTACATATCACTGAAATCAATTACCTGTATTCTGAGGTGGTACTTCCTCCCATCCTCCTTTCTCTTTCTTCATCATCCATGTCTTCCATCCCTTGGCATCTTTCTCTCCAAACCGAGGCTCATCACTATCCCAAAATGTTTCAAGAAATGCAACCTGGCAAAGTATAAAATTCCAAAATGAATGTTTATCAACTGTATGTTCTGTATCTGACACACTTTGAAGAGAATTTGCGTGACCAAGCAATGAAGTGATATATCTTATTATAATATTTTGCAGTAATCCTTTGACAACTGTAATGTTACAAAGTCAGAGCTAACAACATGTACGGCACATAGTTCATTCATAAATTTCGACTCGGCAACAGCAGATCGCCTCAGCAGCCAATTGCGCTCAGTTTCAACGCAAATAAATGCGATGTATGCTTAGAATACGATCTCGTCAAAGGTTTACTGCAAAAATATTATAAAGCAAATGTTTTCTTGCATAACACTACAATACTCACACATTGCAACAGTAAGTGGCTTCATCTTTGCTAAATGGAGTTTTACGTTAAGTTCAGCCTAAAGATCTCGCAAAACAATTACTGATATTATATGGACACTAAGCAAGCAAAGTAACTGAAAGAGAACATACCTGTCCTTTAAGTTTGGTATTTCCTTCTAGGTTATCAGGGCAAAAGCAGTTGAGTTCCACCATAGCTTGGAATGCTGCTACAGCTTTCTCTGTATGACCAGTTTGCCTCCATAGTTGACACTGTTGCACAAACATATCTAAAATGAAAAGGAATTAATCATTTAAATTACATGATTACCAATAAGTTGTAAACAAAATATCTCCCTGTAAGGTAATGTTACACAAGAACTTTACACAAGATGGTACCCTCTGGATGCTCTCTTGGGTCAAATTTGACTGCATCACATATTTCATCAGTGTTGCAAGTGATAAACTGTTCTCTTACAGTATGAACCAGAGATAGAGCTGTAAAAAGTCCCCCTTCATCAATAGATGTTTAAGACATGTGTGGACTACACTCTACCAGAGAAGTATGGCAGTCTTCTGCTCTGATTGACGCGACATACACAGTGCTTTGTGTTCCCTTCAAGAGCACTCAGTTGGTTGTTACAATTGTCAGATGATTGAATCAGTCAGCAAATAAGAACCACTTCTGTGTTTAGGCTTTGCATGCTCTAAATATATGTGAACACGTTCCATACATGTACATCTGTGCCAGAGACTGTAATGACTAAGACAAAACAACCAACTAATTCACAAAGTGGAGCTAAAAGTCACATTGAGCATAAAGGGTGCTGTACATAAAGCTGTATAGTAACAGCTCGATGGTGCTGTATGACAGTAATCACTCTTCATCTCAAGGTTTTCAATTACAATGTCCCAGCATTCAGGAATTAAATGTATAGTTTGTTTAAAACTATATAACCTCTTGTCCATAACCTTCTTCCATCAATACTCAATAATAAAACAACAATATTACTAACTTACCCATTGTTTCATCAGTCAATGCTGAACTGCCATCACTCTGCTGATTTTGATCTGCTGCTGACTGTAGAGCTTCAAAACATTTCTCATATAATGACACTGCCTTGGACATTGAAAATGTGGAGAACACTGACTGATTGAATAGGATATACTCCCTCCATAGTGAAATATCATCAGGATGAGATTTTAAAACTTTCTCCCACTGTTTTATTAACTCAGGTTCACTCCATAACTCCCTGTTCAGTTCTAATTCAGCAAGTTGTAGTTTAATATTATTTGGATTGACTTTTAATGCTTTCTCCAGAATGGCTTGTTTCTTTTCCAATACAAAATATTTCTTCTTCTTTTTCCTCTCCATCTCACTATCCTCACCTACGGATGCTGCATGTAGAGCTTCACCTGTATCTTGGAATTTCACAAACTCTAACCACTTCTGGATGTCATGTGGGTTCTCATGAAGATACTTGTTGAATTCAGTAACTTGTTTTGATTTAAATGATCTTTCCTCATTCTGAAGAGCTTCCGCAGAACTTTGCTTGCTATCCCATGTATTGGAGGACTGTTGTTGACCACTAATGTATTGGTTAGTTAATGCATCATACACTCCAAGTGGATCAACTTCTGATGGGTTTGATTTTGTTGATTCTGATTCTAAAGAGATGAAACTTTGCACAGGTTTGACGGAAGATGCATTTACAGGGTCGGATGCCTGTGGTAAAACAACATGTACACCCTCCTCCCTAAATGATACTCTTCCTTTTCCAAAATATCTATCAGCATCAGATTTGCTGCTGTGTTTCTTTGATTGCTTCTCTTTGCTGGTCCACCAAGATATTTTCTGTGTCTTTGTGGCCAGACCAAGGCATGATTTACCAAGTCGTCGATAAAATGCTGTGTCGGTGAAATGGAGAGAGTCAAAGCAGAGGTTGTTTTTATCTGGCTTGTTATCTAGATAATAAGCTCCTGCTGTACCAGACACCAATTCATCTAACCAGGTAGCCTTAGGTTGAATGTATCTACATACAGTGTATAAATGAAACATAATAACATTATTGAAAAATACTGTTGATGGAAATGATTACGGTAGTAAAAGTAATTACCGCTTTTCTGGTATTTGAAATTTTTAAACTAAGTTTGAGAGAAACGCCATGTTGGATTTTGTAGTGGCAGATTTGACTCAGTGTGTTTACCAACAAATTGCCTTTTCAAGAGTGTGTATATCCCGTGGGATTAGGTTGGTGCGTGATTCAAACTGCCACCGCAAAATCCAACATGATATTATTACTCACAACTTGTAACACACTTTAACAATGTTTAAATACATGACAATAGAGATATCCTCTGTGATAAATTTCATGTAAAGTCAATCAATGAGATCATACAATACATAAAATTCAAGTCCCTCATATAACTTTTCATTTCAGTAAAACGTAACCAAATTGTCTTCATGTCTTTAGCACCTTTTAAAAGTAAAAGTACAAATGTGGAGCCATTAATTTTTAGGTCATTTATTGTTGAAAATTACTAAATGCTGCAAACTATGTATGACCTGTGATTGTTCCGAACAAAGTGTTGTGGAAAACAATTGAGGAATATCCCAAGAGATGCAGCCCCAAGGGATATTCCAAGGTCCAAAGCATGATCTTTGTTGTATAAGTAAATTGTCCAGGTCCTACATTCAGTTAGGGAAGGGAGGGAACAAGAAGCAATAAGGAAAAGTATGGTACACATAGATAGCAACAGCATAAATGTTCCCTTTTGGGTACATTCCTGTGGGATTCAGGTTTGGGAAGAGTCTGGGGAAGGTTGCGGCCACAGTGCTGTAACGCGAGGGAATAATTCAGATTTTCTGGACCAATAGACACCCCCATAACATCTTACCTGTCTTCATGCATTTCCCCTTTCCTCTGACTTGAAGACATATCATTAGATCCATCAGAACTTGTAGAAGATCGCTGATGGGACCTTTTTGAGTCATGTTTATGTTTTCTGTGCTTCTTTTTCTTCTTGCTATGGTGTCTTCTTTGGCTGTCTTCAGAACCAGAACCATATTTTGTTGAGTGTTTGTGATAACTCTTGTGCTTTTTGTGTGACTTTGTTTTTCCTTCAAAGTGATGACTATGTTTATGGGAATCCTTTCGCCGTTTTCTTGATATGTGTTCCTCTTCAGAAAAACCTTGAGGTTGTTCTTCATGTGTACCAGCATATTCTTCTTTCTCTGGATGTGTCTTTTGCTCTCCACTACCAGTATGAAACTTGGCTATAGCAACAGCATCTTCAGTATTAAAGCTTTTATTTTCTAACCAATCAAGTGTTTGTCCTGCATTTTTGTGAGAAAATACAAAATGAAATAAATAAATTAAAGCAATTTAATGTGTTATTTATAATCAAATTAAGTAATTCTTGGCCAAACTGAAACATGCGTGTTGCGTGACTTGCGTCCATGTACATACTAAGCGTGTACGCAGTGTAAGGCACGTGTATACTTTCTTCTGTACCGCGCTATATTCGTGTGTTTTTATCGCGGAGCCACTAGCGTTCACAGTGTTCCAATTTGGCCAAGAATTACTTTTAATTTGATTATAGTTCACAGTGATAACCTTTTTGTAAGCAGATCAATAAACTATATGCTATTTTGTTTATATTTTTCATCCCATGCACCAGTGGATCACACATGATAATTAACTCCGACTGTCATTGTTATTATTCCTTGTCAGTGTCTTGATTAGGCTAAAAATAAAGGTTTGTCTCAAAGTTCGCGTAAAATCACACAATTTGAAAAAAAAAAGAAATACAGAATTTTCTTAAGAAAAGCTTTATATTCTCAAAATGTCTGAAGAAACCCTCTTAAAAACAAAAGTTCCGAACTTATTTCAAAATGTCGCCACACAAGAAAAAAGAAGTAGGCTCAATTAACGGTGTTTTGATTTTTGTTTTGTGGTACGGTAGGCCTACCATTATAAATTTCAGCGTGAAATTCCCATCTATTTATGCGTGAGACCTATTCATGTGGGTCTATTTTATGTATGTTTCATATCCACGCATCTATTTATGCGTAGAGGCCTATCGCGTCGTCGGCCTACTTTGCTCATATTTTTTCGGTTCCGTAATCAAGGATCACAACAACAACAGCGCAATAGTCTGACGATCGCTGTGAGGCGTGAAAATACTAGTTACTATGCTGAATAACATTTAGCCAAAATTGTTTTTTTTACATACATACTGCATATCCATGTACATATTGAGTATTTATAAAGCGCTGCTACATTAATGTGGCTGTACTCAGACATTGTTTCTCTCACTAAATTGAGCTTTTTTGAAATATATTTACTTTATTATGTTTTTTATAAATACAACTTACAAGGAAAGAAAATCCGGATTTGTTAACTTGTGGATTTTATTTCACTACAGGGGCGGAATTTCGGACAGAATAAGCAAAATATTAAATTCTCGATCATGAGAGCAAACTTGGGTACGCACAAATATTTGCGTCGAGTGTACTACGCAAAGACCTGCACTTACGGCGCAAACACAGCTTTTGAGAATTGACCAATCACACAATCGTTGCTAGGCAAGGTCAAGGTCAAGGCGCGATCGTGTTTTTCTATGAAAAGTACGCTGACGCAGAAGGTTCATTCTCTCATGATCGAGAATTGGTGTTTTGCCTATACAACTTACAAGAAGTTACACATGACATTGTACAATAAAAAACAATAACACAGCCATGCCCATGTCATGAAAACAATTAATAATAATTTTATACACATGAATCCCCATGATGATGATACAAACCAAAGGCTGCTGGGAATTCTGTTAAACTTTGCACCGTTGTGTCTTGCGTAGCACTGCCACTGGCGCTGGGAAAAAGTTGTTTGGGGAATTCTGTAATGTCTGTCGAATTTGGCACCGTATTTTTAGGAAAAAGTTGTTTTCCCGACATATTCGTCTCTACGGAATCAGTAAAGCCACTCTTCCTATACAATTTACGCCTGAAAATTTAAGATGATGTAATTAATAGATTCCGATTTCGTAATACGTATTTGGAGCTGTATTTTGTTGAAAATATACGCAGCTACGCGAAGGAAATACGTCTTCATCGCATCGTCTGCTAAGTTGTTTTTCAGCCTAAGTAATTTCGAATTCCGGCAGACTACGCGGCATGAAGCCGTAGAAGAGATCACTGCGTAAGTACAAATAAATATACAAACTGAATCTAGTTTAGTGTTTCTGTATTGAAGCGCAATAAAGTTTCAAGCAAATTTGTTTATACACCGTGAAAATAGTAAACTTTAATGCTTTGTTGGTTATGTTAATACAATATAATAATATTCCTGTAATCTTTTATTGTAAAAGAGGTCTCTGAATTGCAAATAAAGCGTTAGAAGATCGAAAATATCTAAGTTAAAATTAATTTTTACGCCACCAACGACAATTTTATGAAATTCCACCTTTGACCTCACAATTTTTTTCAACCAATCACCGACGAGTACCATGGGCGATTGGTTTGAAAACAACAAAATAAATAAATACATGAATAAGACAAAAAAATTGCACTGAAGTGTAGGATTGCTCGCTGTTAAAAATGAGAGACATTGCGGAAATTCAGGACAGGCAGTCACTGAAATATGTGATTCGACATGAGCTCAAAGATCTTGGCATTAAGGTGCCGAAATCGAAGGAGAAAAACGCAGGTGGCAAACAGGTAAGCTTACACATTTTTTTGCAATAATAATGTGAATAAGCCCCATCTGCCCATCATGCCCATTGATTGAGCCATTCCTATTGTAACTGCGAAGTACAGGTCACGGTAAAAAATTAATAAATGAAAGACAGAGATAAAAAGATTTTATATCGTGTCTGATGCTGGGGGTCTGGTGTCACTGCCAATTACGATCATCACATGACGATCCTTGATTGGTTTTACACACAGGTTAATAATTATTATAATAAGCCGGTTCGCAATTTCAGATTTTGGCATACTTGCAATGCATTATGGGAAAAAAATTGGAGATAAATACGAGGAGGCTACTGTACATTTCCAATGGAATGCGGTGAACTGTGCCGTTTGCAAAAAAAATCTTGTACTGGAATTTTGCCAATTATTTTGTCTTTGTATTTAAGTATGCCAGGTGAATTTAAATTTGCCATCAAACTGCATCTTTTTCTATATTCAAATTAAAGCCCTTGAGTAAAGAAAGCCAAAACTGAAAACCTTTTTGTAGGTATGCTAGGTGAATTCAAATTTGCCATCAAACTGCATCATTTTACATATCTAATTAAAGCCCTTGAGTAAAGAAAGCCAAAACTGAAAACATTTTTGTCATAGCACTTTCCGTAACAAAGTTACATCTTGTCAAAGATTGACTTTCATCAAAAAGATTCTGCTAACAAAATTCCCAAAACGGCATTTAGGGGTGTTTCTAGATCTTAGTCTCATGGCGATAGCAGCTTTTTTAATGGAACTGCTATCAAAATCCTCTAAAATTCCATGTGCGACTTGATTATCACCATAAAAATCATATATTTGGGTCAAGTGAAGTATAGAAAACATATTTATGTAGGTTTCCTTCACCGACCTATTTTCGAAAAAATTCAAATTTCTATGTAAATATGCATTGTGTTTGGGCCGGTCTCGTAATTTCGCTGACTAGCAAATGTGTTAACTAAGGTTTGCCTGGGATACCTACTTTTTGTCATCATAGCACTTTCTGTGGCAAAGTTACATCTTTTCAAAGATCGACTTTCATCAAAAAGATTCTGCTAGCAAAATTCCCCAAAACAGCATTATTTACGTGTTATCTATCTTAGTCTCATAATGATAAAGTATTATTCAGATTCCCTTTTACAAATTAACCATCGCGTAGGTATGCTAGGTGAATTCAAATTTGCCATCAAACTGCATCATTTTACATATCAAATTAAAGCCATTGAGTAAAAAAGCCAAAACTGAAAACATTTTGTCATAGCACTTTCGTAACAAAGTTACCTCTTGTCAAAGATTGACTTTCATCAAAAAGATTCTGCTAGCAAAATTCCCAAAAACG
Source organism: Amphiura filiformis (assembly GCF_039555335.1). NCBI lineage: Eukaryota > Metazoa > Echinodermata > Ophiuroidea > Amphilepidida > Amphiuridae > Amphiura > Amphiura filiformis. The sequence continues at coordinate 19,113,003 of NC_092632.1, read as the reverse complement.
GCATTTAGGGGTGTTTCTAGATCTTAGTCTCATGGCGATAGCAGCTTTTTTTAATGGAACTGCTATCAAAATCCCTCTAAAATTCCATGTGCGACTTGATTATCACCATAAAAAATTATATATTTGGGTCAAGTGAAGTATAGAAAACATATTTATGTAGGTTTCCTTCACCGGCCTATTCTCGAAAAAAATTCAAATTTCTATGTAAATATGCATTGTGTTTGGGCCCCGGTCTCGGCGAATTTCTCTGACTAGCAAATGTGTTAACTAAGGTTTGCCTGGGATACCTACATCGCGTATAATAAGCGAATTCCAATCAGCTGTCTACACTTCGCATGCTTCATAGTGACGACTGATTATCTTCCAGTCCGTATCATGACGGACTGAAAAATATACAATGCGACTTTGGTTGTGCACGCGCCGTAATGCGACTGACTAGCGGCGCCCGTGTACCGCGTTGCTGTACCGCGCCACTGTGACAAGATCGCACTCTAAACTTTTAAAAACAACAAACTCAAATAGAAATTTAAAAGAACAGCTAGCTCAAGGAAACCTACATAAATATGTTGTCTATACTTCACTTGACCCAAATATATGATTTTTTTTGTGATGAGACAATCGCACATGTAATTTTAGAGCGATTTTGATAGCAGTTCCACATAGAAAAGCTGCTATCATCATGAGACCACATGTATCACTGTTTTAAGATCTAGAAACGCCACCGAAATGCTGTTTTGCTGAATCTTTTTGATGAAAGTCAATCTTTGACAAGATGTAACTTTGCTGCGGAAAGTGCTATGACAAACGGTTTTCAGTTTTGGCTTTCTTTACTCAATTTGATATATAAAATGATGTGGTTTGATGATGGCAAATTTGAATTTAACTTTCATACCTATAAAGACATAACTTTTGAGATGGTTTGTAAGGTGCAAAATTAACAATAAGGTGTCCGGTTATACCGCCACGTTCAGCAAGTCGTCATCACGACACTTGTAAACAAACCGTGATTGAGTTTGATTGACAGATGACGTCAAATCTTTTGATCTCAGTCTTCTTTATCAGTGCCTCCCTCATATGTATGAGTATTATCGCACTGCGTACAAACAAGCTGTACTTATTTTTACTCTGGAGCCTAGAGTAGATTAGTGTATTTTTGAAGTACAGTCAACAGTACCGGGATGATCCCCTGCCACCCCTGCTCTTTTCGTATAGCCTGTGACGTTCTCTAAAGTGCACACTGCATTAATGTCAGATGTGCACGGGACCGACAGCTTAAAGTGCCCTCCGACGCACTAAGCAAGTAGAGTGAAGTGCTTTGCTCAAGGACACAAAGAGCCAGCCGAGCTCAGGCGGACCTGGGATTCAAGCCCTCGACCCTTGGATTCACAGTCCAACGCCTTAACCGCTAGGCCATGCTCCCCTCATTCATTCATTTTAATAAATCTAATGACATGTACCGTACGGTACTTTAAAAGTGTATGTAGCTGGGAGGAAAAGCTGATGATCAATTGAAAATGTTGACTTTTCATATTGAAGATATATACATTTTTCCCCCAAAAGACCTAATTTTTTTGGTGCTGGGGGGGGGGGATCCATAGTATCTTCAATACGAAATGTCAAAATTTTCAGTTGATCTTCGACTTTTAATCCCAGCTACATACACTTTAAGTACCGTATGGGTGGCTGCCATCTTTCAGTAGAATTCGGACAAAAGGGAAAATCGGGGGACTGAATATTCAGCATGTTTGCCCGTTTTGTATTATGAAGTGATTGCCTTGGTCATAAATAACTACGGTCAGTGTCCGAAATAAGGAAAATATGGAGGTTGTCCCGAGGACAACTGAAGCATAAATTCTGCTTGTCCTCAAAACATTTTGGTTGTCCCCAAAATGTGTCATATTTTTAAGAGGTAAAATATAGTGGTTGTCCAGAGGATAAGTACATATCTCAATATGGTTGTCCCCAGTGATTTTTGGACAAGAGGACAAGAGGATAAGCGCTTATTTCGAACACTGACTACGGTACTACTAGTTAGTCTTTGTCTTGTCTTGTATCTAGAGTTGGGCAGCTAAGTTGCCAATAGTCGTTAGTCGCCAGGGGCGGATTTAGAGGGGGCGCACCCGGCACGAGCACCCTCTATTTTTTGCAGAGCGGCGCCTGACTTAATGTATTTTTGCAGAGCGGCGCCTGACTTTGTGTGGGTGCCGAGCCGTTGGTGGCTCGGCGCCCCCTCTATTGAAAATTCCTGGATCCGCCCCTGGTCGCGACTATTACTGGTACGTAGTCGTGACTCGTGATTAAGACTATTGAAAACCAAACGTCGACTAATGCAGCTATGTTTTTGTGTTAAAAAATCACTTTAAAAGTGCCAGATATCCGCACAAAAACCAACCAAATACTAACTACAAAAAATGTGATAGAAACATTAGTCATTGTCTTACCAATAGTAACACTAACCATTCATCAAGTAATAATTAAGTCCATAAATCATCATTAAGTTGGTGTTGTTGACTTGTTGTTGTCACGAAATAAAAGCCGTCAAGAAACTCAAATTACTTAGAACTGTCAAACATCTCATTATAATTATGCAGCAATAACAGGTGTAGCAGAGGGGTAGGATACTTTAACTTTCTTTTAAATGTTCTCTCCTAAATCTATCACAATCTATCACAAACATTTGTTTGACCAATTTTAAATTATTGTGTTATAGCTTTCACAGAAATCCGGATTGTCTGCAGTACCAGTATTTGGAGTATCTCTCAATGATGTCTCAACTGTTATTACCAATGAAGAATATGGCCATACAGTACCAAGGTAAAGGCAGCATAACAAAAAAAAAATTAGGTTCTTTTATTTTTTATACAGGCTCTTCTGATTCATATAAACCACAATTATGATCCTTTTGTGAAAAAAGTTTTAAAATTACAATACAGTTGACTCAAGTTGTTTGTGTACATTGTAAATTTAAGAACATTACTTCTGAATTTGCACTTATGTAGTATGTATTTAGCAGAACTTTTCAAGTAAGTTTTCCAAAGACAGCTGTTATATGAAGGCCACTGGTATTGGGTGCAGCACCTACATTGTATGCTACTTTGCACTAAGTTGTGTACGTTAATTAATGCATGTTACTGGCAAGCGCTTTACAAGTGAATTTACGCAAGCGTAAGGATGCTTGCGTACACACATGGTGCACAGGCATGGTTTTCAAATTGTTTCTGATGTTGATTGAAAACCTTATGCTCACTCAAATTGAAGTATTTTGTTTTTTTCAACAGTTTTGTTGTTGAGTGTGTGGAGTTCCTTGGAAAGCACCTTAAAGCTGAAGGGCTGTTTCGCAAATCTGGCTCTCAAGCAAGACAGAAAGAGCTTCAGGTATGTTATACAGAGCATGACCAAAATTATACAAGGCACCTAATTGCTGTGGGTGCCTAATGCCTTTGCCGTGGTGCCCCTTCAAATTTTGGGACTGGTCATTTTGTACATACTTATAATTACTGATAGAAACTGCATTTATCTCTGAAACCGTACAATAATACAATGAACGAAAGGCAATTCACCTTTTCTGTAAATTCTCATAAGCCTTTGCGGGTAGACATCTGATGTCGTAAATTGTTACTGCACACTTCACGGCTTTCAAATGATGTGCACATCAGCGTGACGTCAAATAACAACATCTCCCATATACCCGCTAAAGCCGCCAAGGCTTACCCAAAAGGTGAATCACAGGAAGCAGAGCACTGTCACTAGGGTTGGAAGTTTGTGAATCAAGTTTTGAGCTTTTGATGAGAATTTCTGGATATTGATTCCTGCAAATTTGTGTGTATCTGACAAATTTGAGAGAATCAGCTTTAATATTATTTATGCAAATTGTATGAAAATCATACAAATCTGTCAACTACTTTGTTTTATCATGTAATACTCGGTACACAATACACATGCACACTCCCGTCTTTTCAAATATGTCCCCCCAAAATACAAAAAAGTTTCCCATTAAGGTTGAGATCAAATCACTTCAGAAATCAGTATAAGTTCTATATGCAAAAAGTATTGAATTATGTCCTGTTGAGTAGTTGTAAAGTTCACTAGCATTGTTGTTGCCTGTCTCCTCATTCTTATTGTTTTAAACTTGATATTGACATTGATTTTAACTGTGTATTTACCAGCGACACATTGAAAGTAGGAAACCCATCCCTTCAGATGCTCATCTTGCAGACGTAGCCAGTCTCTTCAAGCAGTTTTTCCGTCAGTTATCCGATCCTCTACTCACCAATCGTCTCCTCAACATCTTCATCAAATGCCAGCAAATTGGTAATGAGCTAGACAGAGAGTATGCTACACTGCTATTGACAGCCACCATGCCTCAGATCCATGTCAACACCCTGTCCTACGTCATGCGATTCCTTAATAAGGTTGCCTCCCATGCTGCAGATAACAAAATGGACAGTGCCAATCTTGCGGTGGTTCTAGCTCCTAATTTTATGAGTAAACCGCACGCTGATAATCTCAGCGAAAAGAGCATGGTAGCTGCAGACAAACTATTGAAATTGCAGACAGGAGTTGTTCAGCTGCTCATAAAGAATGCAGATAAGATTGGGACCGTTCCAGAAAATGTTGTAGAAAGAGTTTATATTGTGAGCAACAAAGGTAGTGATATCACAGATAGATACACATCTGAGGATGAGCTGGAGAAGAGCACTGATCTTATGGATCCAAAGTGGCGTAGGCAGGGCAGAAGGAAAAGAAGTAAAAGTGCCACCATACAAGGTAATGTATATAGATCCCCATACTACCATTACCGTAATTTAAATTCATTCAAGCTACTGTACTAATTGTCTCCTCATTAATTGCTTTTGATGAATTGTAATTTTTAAGTTAAAGATTTTACTTCAAAAAAGTTATTTAACTCTTTAATTAAAATCAACACATGTCCCTCTTCAACTACCCACTAGTAGTACCCAGGATAATGCATGGGTTGCCACTGTAGCTGTTCAACATGTAATATCAATTATCATATTAACTCAGGTGAACATGCTTGAATTTTGCAAGCAAATATTGCAATGTCAGTTGCTGGAATCCTCTCAGTATTTTACAACATTATGAATTTAAAATAAAAAATTTAAATTTAAACATGGCATTACTGTCCATATTTACATGGTACAGCTTAAATGTTTTATAAATTGGTTTATAGGTCTCATGAATGGAATAGGGAATCGAGTGAGAAATCGAAAAAACAGCTGTGAAAATATACTACAGACACCTGGCAGGGAGGACGTATTCGCATCACCACGTGTGGAGGTACCATTAGGAGGTAAGCATAAACTAGGACCATTATAATAGACCATTCCTATAATTGGAACCTTCCTGCCATTGATGAGGTAAACACTTACATTGATATCACATAATACATATATAAAATGTCACTAAAGGGAGGTGAAAGAAGGGTATCGCATGATTATTTTGTTATTATTTCATAATCATATGATTCCCTTATTGACCTCTCTTTTGTTGTTTTGTAGTATGTGATATGAATGTGATATCGATGTTCACTCCATCAATGGTAGGAAAGTGCCAATTATAGGAGTTGCCTATACCAAGAGATTTGAGTGGCTCCTGGGATCAGACACCTCCATTTCAGGAAGTCCTCCACCAATTGATATATCTGCAGAGAATGGGTACCAGTCAAACAAAACGTAGACTAAATGTGGTACATACATGTCATAGTTCAGTATATGAACACTTCCTCAGTATTAAAGTGTAACTTTAGTACTTGTCAATCGGTACACTATCATGTTTGTGTGACTTACAAATCAGTGGACACAGCTTAAACATGAATACTCAGTAGTCAGTCAACAATCAGTCTCACTTTAATAGAATGCATCCATAATATTTGTATCATGGACAGCATCTAAATATGAGTGAAGACTTGCACCCACAATAATATCAACTCATAATTTGCGTGCTGAAAATTTATGGCAATTTTTATATAAGCTACAGGACAATGCTTAAAGTACCAAATTAAAATGACTCCATATTAATATTCACCGAGGCACCTTCAGTGGGAAAATTTAATTTGAAACCCATATGATAGCTGTGTCTTTTTATGCTAAATATGAGGTAGTTTTGCAAATTCAAACTACAGTATTGCAAATAAATTTGTGTTAGTGAAGTCGGTAGTCACTTGGAGATTGATGCAAGTTTATTATTTATAATATTTTTGGTTTTGTATTTGTTTTTACAGCAGAGACACCCAGAATACTGAGATCAAGTAAGCGCAAAGCAAGTGACGAGTCACCAGCAGGGGCATTTTCTGCAGCTAAAAGGTAAAGGTAGATGCACAAAGAGGGACAAACTCTAATGATGCTAAACCTTTTACACAAGTAGTGTATTGTGTTATGATGTTTTACAAACATTAAAAGCTCTCTTAGTGCAACTCCGTCTGAACTACGTAGTAATCAATAGATAACTGCTGTCAATGCCTTGATTAGCATTGACATAAAAAAATATTAAACTTGATTGTGTTATCAAATCAATCTGTATCAAAAGATGAACAATAATATCAGCCATGGAATGGAAACAGGTAATCTGGTTATAAAGGTTTTAACTTTGGAAACTAATAAATTTATATTAAAGCTGATTAAAAACACTAACGTCATCCACTTTAATAATTACCATTTTATACTCAAAATCACAGTTCCCAATCATGAACATTGATAATTTATTTCACCATTTATCACCATTGCATTCTCATCACATCAACCCTATCCAAAATACTGGCATCAAATATATTTATGATGCCATTTGAAATACTGCCAAAATTGCTGTTGCCAGACCTGCATGGCCCCACTGATGCTGAATCCAAGCCAAAAGGAGTGTGGTATTGGAAATCTGTACATGCAGCGAAGTAATTGCTTCAAATGGATCATTTGTAGTTTGTGTTGCCATGGAAGTCAGATGAAAGTGATTCCATGGCACCACAAAATTCATCATATCCTTCAACCAATTAAAATGTGACCAATCCATCATCAAACTTCAGCCATGTCCTCCCCTCCATTCTTGCATGGACTCCATTTCAATTATGCTTATTTTGGTTGCATGCGTATCCATAATATATCCTGTTCATGTTTTTCTTGAATATTATTTTCTATAGGGCCCGGTCTCTATATAATTCCAGCAATGAAACTGACCAACCACAATGGTGAGCGGTGAAATAAAAAATCAATGTTGATATTTGGAAAACAAGAGCCAACAACCATGTATTTTTGTTACAAAACTGTATTAAAATTTGATCGATTTGAGTAAAACAATGTATACTATACACAGCACTTTTGTTTGATGGTAGACTTTTTTTACGTAAATCTGTAATTTGTAGTACCTTATTCGTTCCATTAACCGCCCATGCCCCTAAAAGCGCCCACCCAGTGACTTTAACAACAAGCAAACTGTGATATTATTAACTGCACATGCAAATATGGATCATGATCGGAAACATACAGATGATGATGGGTGAATATTTTGGGTCAGTTTTACACAATTATGTAAACAATGTAAAAAATAAGCGCTCACCCAAAATGACTTTGTTTAGCACCCTGTGTGGTTAATGGAATGAATCCTTTAAATTTTGAATGAGAACGTCTTTATTCTCCATTCTTTTCATTTTGATTGAGAAATTTATTATTTTGATTGATTTTCATAATTGCCCCAATTATGCCCGATGCAGGAAAGCAATGTTGCATAAGATGGTGATTGATCCCAGATACAGTAAACCTGGTTTGACCTTACACCGTACTCCAGGAGAATTCTGCTCCCCAATCACTCCACTCAGACCGCCTCAACCACCACTTGGGGAAGTAGGTAAGTTGGTTCTGTCCTTTATTTGTTTTGCTTTTAAATTCAGAACAATTCTGGTATACCATGCACACAAGTATAACCCTAACCTTAAACCTAACCTTAAACCTAACCTTAACCCCAACCTCAACCCTAACCCTAAAAATAGGGTGCACAGGGGAAACGAGAATTGTATTGAACACACAGTGTGTGTAGGGTAAACCAGAATTGTACTCTTATTGGTGATATATTGGACAGATTATTTGGCATCTATGAAGCTTGCCCAATGAGGTGATATCATCATCCAGTTAATCACTTCTTTTTGGTTGATGCAATCATCTTATTTCAGATTGGGGACTTTACTACTCACCAGATGTTCATACATATATTATAATTATAATGGGAGAATGGCTTATGTAATGAAATTGAGAACTGGAATTTTTATTTGATTGACATCAGACTCTCATTGAGCTTGATCGTATCACAATTGCAGAAAAATGGTATTATTAGGTACATTTATATATACAAAGCCTTTTGTACCTTCTGCGCTTGCCTTTGTATCACAGGACATCTATATCTTTGACAAAGTGTAATTTAGGCAATAAAATAAACACTCAAGTAGAGTTGGTTGCTGGTTGGTCAGGATTTGTTTTATTATTTGTTTTTTCTGTAGGTTAAAAGACCCTAAAATACTTGACAAATCTTGAAAAATATTTTTTCCAATAAGTTTCAGTCAAAATCAATCAATTTTTGCCAAAAAAACACTGATTTTACATGATTTTAGCAAAAACAAAAACAAAATTCTCCCAGAATTCAGCATCTGGGTCGGTTGGGCCGTAAAACATGTTTAAAAAAAAAAAAAAATTTTTGTTGCCTTATATTTAAATCTAACCAGAGTTTTTATACCTAATGTGAAGTGAAGAGTATTTGGAAGTTTTGAACAATCATTTTTTAAACTTTGTTTATATAACAAGATGCAGTGACACAGCAAGGAGAGACACTAAATTTCCAGAGTCCGTCCATCAAGTTTGCTGATGAGTCCTTCACAAGTTTTTCTGCTACACCTGCTCATGAGTTTGCAACTAAGTCTCATCTCTCACAGTCTTATACCACACCGGGAAGAAAGAAAACTAAGAAACTTAATCCTCTTAGCAGTATAAAGAAAAGGTAAAGTTATTATCTATTCTTGGGTGTGGCTTGTAAAGAATACACATAATCTGATTGGTTTTCAAGTGTATAATATCACGCAATAGTGGATAGTCATTTAAGACAGAGCACGCATCGCTACGCAAAGTTGATCATCAATGATCACAGGATAATGCGTTCACGTAATACACATGCGCGAACAAAGAATGCGGTTAGGCAGCTTAAATGTTCATGATGGTTTTGTTCATTTAAAACAACGAGGATGTCCTCACAAAAGTAACTTTATTTTTTTTGGAAAAAAGCAATGTTTCATATTATACCGTAACCACTCGGGTATAAGCCCACCTTCAACTATAAGCCTACCCCCTATTTTTCAAGGCATAAGTATTAAGTCCAGTAGTAATTTTGGCTAAGTTCTTAAATCTTTTCAATGCTTTTTTTTTTTTCACATTATTTTAAGAACAAAATATTTAAAAAAATCAGTTAAAAATTAGCATTCCAATATTTTTATCGTCCACTGCTCAAAATATTGGCCAGCCTATCTATTATAACACGATATTGGATAGGCAAAAGACAAAATCTATCTTTTATTCTCTAATTTGATTTCCCTGTGCTATGCTAATACTTTGCTTTGATAGTTTCCTCCCTTTTGAGCTACAGAATGTTTGATATCAATTAACATGAACATAACCTCTGAATACATGGTCTTCAATAGAGGTGCTTATAACACTGAATGATGTTGTTTTGATTTCAGACGTTCATTTGGTCTTGGTGATGTTACACCATCAGCACAACATACACCTAGAGGAATGTACCGGTCTATTAAACGAAAGCTGGGACACAAGCCTACACATAGTCAGGTAAGTTGAATCAAACTTGTTATTCAATAATCATTTTCAAAGTTTACCTATTTTTCATTTGAAACCCATTTTGTGGAAAATTCTATGTCTTTATTCTGCTTTTAAATTAAAGAATATGTAGAGTATACAACTTTTCATGTTTCCTTAGAATGGTTTCAATTGCATAAATCATATGTATGTGATGTGTGTTCATCCTAGCAGATGTTTCAACAATTTCAGATTGTGAGCATGAGTAGTGTAACTTTGCCTGCATTTGTAAGAAATTATTTGTGTGTTGTTGAGCTAACATCTTTTGCATTCTTTTATCTTCTAGTCCTTACATTGTCCGATGTCACCAGAAAAAGTCGGCTATCGTCTTGCAAACGAACCACTACCAGATGGCCTTGACACCTTGAAATTTGACATCTCAAATTCAGATAACACCTTGAAATTTGACGACCTAAATTCAGACCAGGCGATACAGCTAAGAAGGACGCCAGCATTCCGACAGAAACACAGAAAGGCCCCCAGCTCACCTGCGATGCTTCTGACCAAATCTTTCACAACTTGTGAAATTGCGATTGAAGACTCGCCCCATGATGTCAGTTTGTTAAATGAAGGGTTAACTAGCGTTAGCCTTTTGAATACTAGTTCTCCTAAAGTTGTTGTTGTTGATATGAAGTTGGATCCACAGGCTCAAATGTATAATGTAAAACAAAGTGGAGAAACCACTCCTGGTGTTCAGACCGGGTTACCGTCTGGTAACTCGGATCGTAAAGCCCCTAGTAAGCCTAAAAGATCAGGAAATCTTACTCCTGTACACACCCCACAGGATACACCAAAAGAAATGTCAGGTAAAAAGGCACCTAATAAACCAAGAAGATCGAGTACCAATCTTACCCCTGTAAAGAAGAATTTGTGTGTTACGGATATGGAACAGAATAAAGAACTTGAGGACTCTCCTGATATGCCGCCTCCTAAATTGCCACCAAAAATCAGTATAACAAGTGTGGATTGTGAGACGAAACCATACGAAATGGTACCATCCATAAGTCAACAAAGCATCTCTAGTATACTGTCACAAGCAAGTGTTGATAGTGTCAAGTCTACATTTAGCATTGAAGACTGTGATTATCCCACTGTGGTATATGATGACATACAAGTTACCAACACCATGCCTTGTGTAGTCAAAGAGCAGCATACCAACTCAATACCAGCTGCTTTGGGTGCCATGCCAAGTGATGAAGAAGATGAAGAGAATATGGGTGCCATGCCAAGTGATGATGAAGATGAAGAGAACATGGATCCATCTAAGGCAGCTCCTGGAAGATCACTCAGCTTAGAAAGTGTGGATTCTGCTCTTGGTGCTGAAAGTGACATGCAACAAAATCATCAGAGGCTGACAAAGTCTGTATCAATAGACAGTGGACGTGGGGGCTCTATTGATGATCTGATGGCAATGGGAGTTCTTGTCTATAAGAAAGCAGATGGTTCCACAATAGAGATAGAATCAGGTCCTGCTCCTGGAAGTCCACTGGTGAAGAGTATGTCAGCATCCAATATGAACACTAAACCATTTGGCTCAATACCGGCTAGATTGACACGCTCCCAGACTAGCTTACCGGCACAGCAGCAGCTGGACCCCAGTGACACATTCAATGCCAGTGTTGTAAGAGCCAACATTCAAATGTTTAATGCCATGTCGCATACTGATCTAAGTACAAGTTGCTCAGTTCCTGTCAGCAAAGTAATGAAGAAGATATCAAAGAAAGGCTCTGCCATTGGTAGGTCAAAGTCAAATGCTGTTACAAGAAGGTATTCCCTTTCCAATGATGAACATTATAGAAGAGTGTCAAATTCTGACGAGAACCTTCATCCAGCTACCTTGGTAAGATCAACTGGTGGTGAGATTGGGTTATATCAACCACTGGAGGAAAACCTATCAGAATACATGGAAACATATCCAGAGGATACAGTATCAGTACCTCCTATGAAAACATTAGATGTGACGTCAGAATACCGAGATCATAACGACTCGTACGAAACAGCCATATCTTATCAAATTAAGCGGAAGAATGGCTCTTTAAAAGTCAGCATCCCTGACATTGGCTCGCCGCGACGTCTACGCCAAGCACTCGGAGACCACAATGTGTCCATCTCTCCTCATGAGCTGGAAAAAGTTGCAAAAGGTGTGCCTCCACTTGATTACCATCCACACCGAAAGGACCCGCTTACGCCATTACGACTCGCAAAGTCTACCAGAGTGAGGACAGCTGCTGGAAAGCAAGTCACCATCATCAGGTACTCACCATCAGGAAGATCTTCACCAGGTAAAGCTATCAAAAGATTACAGTCATCATCAGCATCAGGGTTGCACAGATCTCATCAGCACCATCAACATCCTCATTATCACTATGACCATGCTGATGGAGCTGGTACATCATCATCAAAACACAGTCAGAGGACTCCTAGCAGAAAGGGTTCCAGATCACCTAAGTATCCCCAATCACCTGTGAATCCCTTAGCATCACACCAACAAAACTCTCCTTGTAGGAGATCATCCTCTAGGCTTTCTTCTATACAGGTACATATAGAGGAAGACACAGAATGGAAGATTTGATGTGTCTGAATCTGATAAACACTTTATTAGTTGCTAGGACAAAACATGGATGCTTATATATTTTTCTCCTAGATATATTCTAGCATAGTTGCTTACTGCCTTAGGTTACTGAAATGAAGCAAATATATCTGTGTTACAGTGACTATATTACACTCACAAAATGTTGTGGGGGGACCATGTGGTTGCATTTATTTACACATTTGTGATGCGATCAAGCAAAATTAGTCGGGACTCGGAAATATTAAATTTTCAGTTTGTTATAGGATAGTAAAAAACATTTACAAAGCTGCATGTTGCAGAAAACCGCATTGAAATTGAAGAACCAGTTGCAAAGATAGGAGCAATTAGAGAGTTTCCAAAACAACAGGAAACAAAAGGAGATATCTCCTTTGTACATGGCTATATCTCAAAATCAATATTTCCGAGTTCCGACTGATTTTGCTTGATCGCATCACATTTGACCAACCTTGCAACAGGTGACTAATTGAAAAGGAAGAACAGTGCATAAAGTACACACGCTATTTAAAAGCTGGTATTTCATTAAAGTAACCAACAGAGAATTAAAAGAGTTTCAAATCATGCAAGGGGGTTGTCAGTACTATTGTATGTAGAAGTGAGATTATTGAATGTAAAGTGATCATTTGAAAATGTTTTTTTCATGATCACACCATGTTAAATATATAGTTTGATTCGGTTCAACTACATATATGTTGCTGCAGAAAATTATTAAGATTTTATATAAATTAACTATATTCTTCCCTATAATGCCCTTACCAGAAATCATGGCATCCAATTCCAAGAGCAATAAGCTATATAACTATATGGTGTCTTGAAATGAAATTAAGGTTTTCTGTATTTCGTTGTGATTTTATGTTCATATCTAGTTAAATACCATAAAGCTTCACCTCATGGCGCACATGGGTTCCTTCCTTTACCTTACAGTATTGTTTACACAACATGAATTGTGGGTCTGCTGGTGTGATTTTTATGGGAGCTAGTGCACTTTTAGTTTCTGCCTAATATTCCAGTTATATCAAGGTAACCCATAATGTGTCATTAGGTGTATGCACATAAATATAGCTATAAAAGTAATGGGCATTAATGCACAACCACATTCATCCCTTCACTATCAATTGTAATTAATTAATTGTTTGAATTATTTTGCAAATAAATATTGTACTTTGCTCAATATAAGAATGGTATGTCTGAGATCAGCAAATTGGAAATTAACATAAATTCATAACCTCATTAATATACGCAGCAACTGCGATCCAATTACATTTAGTTATTTGTGAAAACGTGAACGCAAATCGAGGTCATTAATATCTCACAATTGACCGCAAAATGTGTAATTTTTCGAAAGTATTTGGATTGCGCGCTACCATATTTGAACAGATTGTGATACGCACTTTTGTTATTGGTCGTCCTGTTTTAGCCTGATCGATTTTTGGAAACGGAAGATGTAAAAATCATCTATTTTGCCAAACTTTTGAGCAAAATTTTTGTGTTATTTTGTAAAGTGAAGAGATCAAAGTGATGCTTATGAATGAGGTAAATAACTTTGCATCGGTAATATGTCGGGCATTGTGAAAAATCTAAGCATTTTGCTTTGGACCTTGGAATATCCATCGGTTCCAAAGGCATAATGTTTAGATTTTTCACAATGCCCTCCAAATAACTGATGCGCAGTTATTAACCTCTGTCTATAGATATAAACAGAAATTCTTGTGCTCAACAGTTTGCCATTTAGAATTTACAACATTTTATTCATAACAAACACAACTTGTGGATGACAATCAACCAATCAGCAAATGTAAAGGAATATTTGAAATGTATCTTGGATTATGATAGAAACACTTTTGTTTTTTGTTTTTGTTTATTTTATAATTTGTGCATACATGTACATGTACTATAAGTTGATGAGACCAGCTATATTGTATTCATTTTATCTTTGAAGAAAGTAGTTCATTATAGCCATGTCTTTAGTTGGGTACCCATCCTGTCCAAACGAGTCCAAATGCAACCAGAAAGGGTGAAAATATAATTATGATGATGGACATGTTATTATATCATAATATAGGTGCAAAGACAATTGCAGGTTTAAAATACATAAATGTAAAAACCAAAATCATGATTTATATTAAAATTTGTGATAATGAACCTCTATTTTGACATCTTTGTGTTTCCTGGAATGGACAGGCAACTCTGAATCCCAAGCTATGGCTATGGTTCTAGCTAATGTATCTGACAGTGACAGTGTGATTACACGTAGTACACCATTGTATGTGAGTGCACATGTTGCATTCAACAATTGCATCAACTTTTTGTTACAATTATTGGATGTCTACATGTGTTTTATGTTGGAATGATGTCAAAGTATCTTGTGAAAATACTGTAGTGGGCATGTCCACTTATATCTTGTATTATAATGATTTATAAAATATATGCTCTAATTGGTCCTGAAATATTAAAATCACAAAGTGCTAAATGTACAGCTTGATAACAGAAATACACCACAGCATTGATGGTCAATGATGGAGCATTATTTCTCTTATTTTTTCATACTCAATGTCTTTATCAAAGATGTGGGTTTCAAGCAACTGCCATGTTTCAATGTGATGATAAGTCTCTTATAAGTTATATTATAAGCTATTACTTGTCTCGTACATTTAGGCTCAATTGGGTTATTTCGAGTGGATTTTTTAAAAGTTTTCGCCTACTGATAAGTTAATGTGCCTTAAAAAGTTGTGTGTTATCTTGAATTCACCTCAGACAAGCTTTTTCTTTAGACTAAAGTTATTTTTTATTACTTCCGTGGTCCGGGTACGCGCTGGTGAATTGCGATCGCGTAGAAGTGACAAGGTTGCCTAGTACGCGCCGCGTCGACGACCAATGGGTCAACCAGCTTGTTGTCAAGTGCGTTGATCAGCCAATCAGTGTGATTGTTTATTTATTTTGTGTGTACGCTCGTTTACACTTGGTGCACAGCTCGGACCACAGAAGTAATACAAAATTAACTTTACCAATAAGCCACATAGATAATTCAGTGCATTGTGGTCAATATCCGTCTGGGACTCGCTGCATGTTTCAATGGACAAAGTCAATATCTTGTCATGATAAAAATGTATTTTACTTGCATTTTGCCTGTCTTGTTTATAAATATATCTACTGTTGTTATTTTTAGTTGTCAGACAAATGTGTATGTGCCATTCCATGTGTGCATAGTGACTGCCTTGTGCACACTTTGCAGAAGCTCCAACGTTAGCGTCAGGCTGTTTAGTAACAAAATTGCGTGGCATGATTGGTTTAATTTTTTTCTTGCGTAGTTTACAACATGGGATGCACTCGGTGCATTCAAATGTACATGTCATATCTGAGAATTAAATGTAGCTGCAGTAGTAGAATTGGCAATGTTTCAACTGAAACAGGTGAGAATTCCAGGCAATGGCATCAAATTCACACAGCTATGTTTTATATAAATCATAATTGATGTCTCTGTTATTGGTTATCAAATAGGCTTATAGAATACCACTAGATTTCAAAATGAGGCTCTACACCCGAAGTATATGTTGTGTGTGTACGCCTTTCATATGCATGCGTAATTACTGTGAACGCTTTGAAAAAGCCTTCTCGCACATTGCTAGAAAAGTGTGTAGATGAAAAATGCACTTTGCAGGTAGAACCTCGTTTTGGGAATAAAATGGCGGATTCGTGAAAAGGGTCGATTGTACGTGCATATCCCGTGGGCCCTGGTATTTGATTGCTTTTTGAAAGGTACAATAATCCCTGGCAATTGTTATAATTATTAGCAATTGTGTTGTGAGATCTTGAGCCAGTGCTCAAGACCAATGAATTATGTGTAAATATTAGATTGCTAGGCAATAAATGCAGTTGTCAACCACATGTATAGCAGCTTTATGTACTATCATATATACATGTATAAATTATGTACTAAAGTATATTTTAAATAGGGGAAATACTGCATGATTGGTCAATAAAATGTAATGAAATATAATACAAATGATCTACTTTGGTTGCATTCTGTCTCTTGTGTTTGAAATTTATTATTATTTTCTTGAGGTAGGTTTTCCCCACCTAACAATTGTAATTTTAGCATGCCATGAAAGTTTTTTTAAATTATACATACTTTGATCAGCATGTAGCCGACGGGCCTTATAACATCGCGAATTAATATCAGTATAGACGAATCCAAGGAGCCAAGTCATGGTCAGGATTTGGTCGGACATCTTTGGGTAGCCGCTAGCACCAACCTGGTGTTTTGAGCATCCAATTGTGCAAATAAAAGCCGCCTAACACCTAGAGAAGATGCAAGGACGAGGAAGGGTTAATAGAATAATAGCTAATAATATATATAATGGAGATAATTCCGCAGGTAATCCCATCGCATCTATTCATACATAGTCCTTTTGTTCGCAAGTACATCAATGCATAGATACCGCGTGTAGTTAATCCGATTATTATGTCACTTCAACAGCGAATAGACCATGCTGTGTGTTTTGTCGAAGGAACTGTATTGTGTTATTCTTTTGTCTGCCTGTGTTTTCGCGGAAGGTGTAAAACGGGTGATGGAATGCAGTTTAAAATTTCCGCCAAGGCGAATCATTTCACATTTTGAGTGCATTGTAGCTGGCGGCTACCCAACTAAAGGCTGCTAGTCAGGTGTAGGAATGCGTGTATTTGGATTCGTCTACATCTTATTTGGGGAATTGTCTTGTGACCTCTCACCAGGAGCACCATGAATCTTTTGCCTACTTTTGTCTATATATAGACCAGACAGGTCAACTAAATCACTCTTAATGTCAGTCTACTTTTAGGCAGTGGTAAAAGCCTAATAAGTCCTGCCGATTACGAGTTGATCAACCTATATTAAAAGCAAATACCTAAAATAAAAATGATGAACACCTTTGAAAAATAGGTCCACACTACTTTGACTTTTAATAGCTTTTTTTGTTAAAGCAACAAAATATAAATTGAGAAGACATTTATTAACTGCAAATGAATTTGGTCAGTGAGAAAAATATGGCCTTTCTATCGATACCAAAATCTCCACATAGTGAGAAAGTGGGGATGAGGCTGTAGATGGGAACATGGACCTTCAATAACTTTTTTAAAATCAAATTGCAGTTGCCTAATCGTAAATATTTTCTAAGCTTTAAAATCAAAATGCTGCTGCAGATGCTTTACTGAGCTAGCAGCAGTCGGGTACATTCTTACTTTTTGTTGGGGTGGGACAGCTGTTGAAACATTTTTTTCTCTGATTTTTTCACCACATATTCTTAAAAAGATAAATATTTAAAATATGTAACAATATTGGGAATAGCTGCTTTTAAGCTTTCAAATTGGGTGAAGTTCTTTTTGGGTCACCCTGTACTACCAACCAGATATGCTCCCAAAGATGCTTTAATTACTGTACTAGCAGCAGTAAGGTACATTCTTACTTTTTGTTGAGGGACAGGCAGCAGTTGAAATATTTAACCTTGATACACATCTTGAATTATAAAGGGATTAGAAGGCACCATTTGAAGGCAAAATAGGTTACCTATAAGGATTATTTCACCATGCACCTAGCAAACTTTGATTTCAAGTGTGCTCATCAATCCCTTCAGCATGTGTTGTGGCCATAATTGAGTGTAAAAAATCCCCTTGTAATGCTAAAGATTACAGATACATGCTATCATTTGATATCAGGGGTTTTGCCAATAAATCTTGCTGCCTCGCAGGTACACTATTTTAGTCTACAAATGTGACAATTCAATAGAGGCCTTGCATGTGACGTATCCCGTAAATATGGCGGACTACTCAAATGCATTCAACAAAAGCATGATTGCAATCTACCGTGACAGTTCGTCTCACAAACATAACCCTGCACTACCATGACTACGATCAAATAGGTTGATGACAACATTTGATTGAATGGACTGCACTCCGCCATAACTACGGTGAAGGACACCGGCTCAAATCCTTTGTTTGGAGCCAATCGATAATTTCATGCAGGGCCTCTATATGGTTGGGGGGATTTACGAAAAGTATTATGCATGAGACTATCCTTTAATTCTATCTAATCTCTTTGGTCACAAGGTACGGCTTCCCAAACTCTGGCTCACGACCCAAATGTGGGTCGCAAGCACTTCTTCAGGGACTTGTGAACCTAGACTGAAAAAAGCAAAACAATTAAAATAAAAGGACATAAAATTATGTGATTAAAAAAAGAAGAGGTTCAAATCCTTCAGAGGAATTTGAATAATGCTGCTTTTGTTTCTCATCACCGTGCATTTGAATCCCATAAATAACAGTGAAACCACCACAATAATATTTAGATTTTATACAGATTTATTACATTTACCACATAAAACGATATACACATGATTATTATAAACTGATACAATTCATTTAAATTGCCTTTCATTTAGGCATACTAGAGTAGCCAATTTATGCAGTAATGTAATTACCATAAAAACATCTGCATTCAGCACTATGAAAAAACATTGTTTTTAATTTCCAAATTCCTTTAACCAGGTAAGCTGTAGTCATTGGGTTATCATGAGTGCAGTTGAATAGCTGCTCACATGATTGGCCAATAGTGTGTAAAAATCCTGCTTTTGTATGATGGTAATGGTGTTATACACATGTGCCATATATGCCCTATCAAAATGTAACTCCCGCCAGCAATTCTGAAATGTATGTATATACATGAAGAAATGAGAAAATTCTTGTTTTATCATTATCTTCAAAACCATAACAATACATATGATATGAAGTAAAATCCATATATCCAAGATGGTTGAAATTATCCAAAGGTAAAGTGCTTGGCCATTATGGGAGCGAAATAATTAATTTGGGACTTGGGTTGATGCAGCTACGTTTATACTTTACAGATCTGTTTAGTAAGGCCACAGATCTGTAAAATAATGTAGCTGTATCAACCCAAGTCCAAATTAATTATGATATGAAGTATAATTTTCACTCAAACATGTCTGTTTAAGGTGTGGTTTAATTCTTTCTTACTTTGAATCTAAATCTTCCACAAAATGAACGTGAAGTACCTTTTGACACGACTCACCAGTCAACACATGTAATAAAATAACAATTGTGAGTATTGATGGGACAGGATGGGTGAAATGTTTACAATGAGTTCAAGGAAAGTTCTTACTTCCCTTGAAAAGCCATTCCAATCCACATCAATAGGACACTATTAGAATACACACTATATGCTGCCATGATTTCTGCATGGAAAGAAAGTTACTGTTTTCTGTAACTATTGTTTTTATTAGAGCTTTCTTATTTTTATAAGAGCATTATTTGCTATGTGGGTCTCTAAAATTATTTACTTGTAATTATCTGTCAAAATGCTATTATTTTGTCCAAATTCTGTTACTTCATTTTTCTTACTGCAGAAATCATGTTGTAAAAAAACTACCAATTATGCCAATAATGCCCATGACCAAAACTATTTTTCTCAGAAAATATAACCTTGTGTGTGTAGTAGAATGATGCTACCTTTTCAACTGGGCACCTCTTTAACCATTGGTCAATTTCAAGACAATGAATACAAGACCATTTTTAAAAAGAGATTTTCTTACCCCTGTAAAAGTATGGCAGCATTTTCACACATGCAAAGGCCAAATGTTAGCTCACTTGCCTTCTCAGAGAAACAACAGGATGAAAGTTTTTCCATTTGTTACTGAAAGCACCCTGAATTTTCATCTATCCCCGGCCACGGATTGGCAGCCCAGAGTAGACACAATTAGCATAAAATGTAATATTGTTACAATCTGACTGGCGATGGATAATAGAGAATAAGATAATATTCTAATCTTGACCACTCACAAACTACATTGTACTGCACACATTAAACTTTAAAGTGATGATTTCAGAGGTCAATGCTTGAACCAAACTCAATAGGTGTATTCTGTATACAATCTCCTTCCATAAAAAAAGACAATTAATTAACCATCCAACATGATGCCCAAACCCAACATCAATATTGGTATTGGATTTGGAGTCATAGTGAACTGTTACAAAAATGTGCCTCTGCAGAATGTAATTCCAATTCTCTAAATATTATCTTACAATTATTACTCCACCACATGACATTACCTGAAATTTTAAAATATCAAATTATAGTAAACTGTAAAGCTACATACAATGGATGGTGAAATAACATACAACATATAAACAGTATAAAATAATTACCCACATTTCCATGGGTACTACACACCATGTTTGATATCATCTTGTTATACCTCATGAAAAAAGTTCATCATTACTTGTTTAAATGAATAGGATGTATTGTGACAAATCAAATTGAGGCATCTTAGGGATGAAATCAAAACTTGGCCGACCGTCAACTGGTTCCTGGCAGATCAGTCCGATTGGAGCCGGTTTCTATTGTTCTAAACAATGGAACACTGTTCAACCGGTGGTCAAGTTTTAATTTCATCCCTTAACCATCTCATCATATTTATATTTTGAGATAGAGTCGTAAATTTCAAATTAATTTTTCAATGAGCCCTTACGCAATTTCAGGAATCTCGGACTGTGCATCAACATCCAGGTGTTTTTGAGAGATGAAAACCATATGACAACCGAATCTCCTCCATGAACCGTGCCTGAAAGGGATTCCCCATGATTTTGCATTCCAGTTTTCACTCTAGCAATTTCTAGCTAGCTCGTCAATATATCAAGACCCAAAAATATGAAAAACACATGTAGGAAGTGTTTCTTACAAAGTGTTAAGTTCACCTGCTGCATTGAAATACTGCAGTAAGTCCCCAATGTTATCTCCCAAGCAAGAAATTTAGTACATGTGCAGTCTGAGATTTCTGAAAGGGCTTATTGGTTATGGTGAAAATGAAATTCTCAAGAAAATGAAATCTGGCCATACAGCCAAGTCATCTTCTTGATTTGTTATTTTCTACCTACTTACTGTACTGTTTTCGACCTTCCTATTCTGAATTGCTACCACCATTGGACAAAATAAATGTACCTTCTTAATAAATCTTCTAAAACTATTTGCTTAACTTCTGGAGAATATTTGACCGGTCTACTTTACATTTGAGTGAGGAATATAGAGGGGAGTCCATACATGACATGGTTTGTCCATTACAATCATAAACCAATATCAATACATCCATTATACAATTATAATATGTGACTTAACTGTTTAGGAGGGGTTTGGTCCTTTAATTTGATTACAAGAAACATATATGACCTACTGGCTACATCCTACTTTGGGGGTAGGTTTTACTGGGTTATATAGCACCTCAGGTTTGGAATATGTTTTCTGTTTTCAACCTATGCTACATAATAGAAAATGGAAAGCAATTTAAAGCCACTATTTGAAAATTCCTATTTCCCATGACAATGGAGTGACAGCATCAGATGTAAGCAGTAAGCAGGGCTAAGCACAGAGCTGCATAGTCAAATAACAGTGCAACAGTTGTGTTCACATTGTCGGATGTAAGCCCGAATTGTCGGATGTAAGCCCGAAGGCGCAGCCAGAAGTACTGGCAGCATGAACAATGATCAATGACCAGCATAAGTTCCACCAGGCATAAATCCGACAATTTACTCCTGACAAAAGTCAGGAATAGCGAGCTAGGGAAACACTGCTATGCCTGGCACACGGTGTAAGTTTTGTTCATGGTCATAAGCTAAGAATTTACATTGCGTGCTTGAAAAAGGTCACAGAAACACAGGAAGTGGTAGCTGGTGTTTACACCGACCAGAAGTGGAATTGGTTGGTGTAGTGCTAGGTGTGGACACATGGTAAGAGTATGAAAAATATTTTTATTGCTGTTAGCGTAAGTTTACGCCAGGTGCATGAGTAACTCAAAATGGGAACATGACTAATGACTCAACAAGACTACAATGTTCACATCTGGAGTTTCAATTAGTGGTTTTAAAGATTTTTGTGCGACTGCAAGGTCACAGATATTTTTTGAAGAACACAATCAAACACAAAAATACATTTTCTTCAGTACAAAAATACCAGTCACTGACACAAAGATACATCTCAAGTTTAACAAATCCATTAACTATGACTGATTGCTAAAGCTCAAATCGCTTCTCTGCATGGACATAATCCTAGGTCACATGACTTTTTCTTTGTTTTTAAGATTTGTCTACATGATGTAACAAGTGCTGTCATTTGTTTATATCAGTGTTTTTCCCTGGCAGGCATAAAGCAGAGTAACATATAATATGCATTAATATAAAAATGTTGAATTTAGTTTATTTGGAAAACAAGTTTTTTTCTATCTTCTGTAGTATGATGAAATTTACAGTACCGAAAAGAAAGTTCCAAGTAAATTGTTGTTTGCTGATAAGGCAAAGTCATGTTACATACTTACATTTGTGTAAGAATATGCCATTTCCCATTCTCACAATCACACTCACAGCATATTTTGCTTGCCTCCTCATTGGAAAACAATAGAGGGCCATCCCAATGTAAACAGATGTTACATCATATATACTCATAAATTCAAAAATCCACACAAATCTGTCAAGGGTTTACCATCTCATTAATATCCACTGTGATACATTCAAAATATGGTGGGAAAATATCATATGAGGACCATCCACCACAAAAAGTCATAATGTCAGCAGATCTATTTCTGAGATACGGTGCACTACACCTTTTAAGAAGCAATAAAAAACAAAATATTTTTCAAGCTACTAAATGATTTTTTTACTGCCTTCCTAACAAGCAATATGGACATGCAATATGTCATTGTACAGCTTATTGTGAAGAGAATTTGAGTGTCCAATATCTCAAAAAGTGAAAAATGTTGACTTTACAGCCCATTTGTGGTGGCTGGTCAATATTAGGAATGGATTGGTTGATGGTATTATACTGAAGTAGAATATAATATATATCTACAATAACCAGGGATTGGGTTTTGAAACTTGCAGAAGAGCTCACAATTGCTCACCTCAGGATGCATAGGAGAGCTCAAAATTGCAGTCCTTTAACCATGACAATGAAAACTTTGCAAGACGTGCTATTGCATGTAATAATACAACTGCATCTCCTTAAAACCCAATCCCTGCATGTCTATCATATTTACAATGAAATCATAATGGGTTTTATTCTAATTGTTGAAGTGCCAAGAGCTGTTTGAGAACTTTGGTTTGGCTTGTTTCCTTATCTCCCGGCTAAGAACATCTCATCGACTACTGAGTAGACTTTGTAGAAATTGAACACGAGATCTAATTCACAGACATTATGGAAGTATTCATTCAGTACCTGTATCAAAGAATATAGGAAAGACATATTGGAATGATTAATATTTTAGTGTAGGTTCAACTTTTTGTCAGAGGAGTATACAGTTACAATTGTGTTGAACTTGATAGTTAGTATGTGCTTACTATCAAGCGCTTTTAAAACATGAAAACAAGAAGAGCCCAATCTACAATCATCGATACTCATAGTTATATATGAACAAGTAAACCTGTATTGAGCTTACCTCTACAAAATTGTGTATTGCTTCTAAATAGGCCAAGTTGTTATCATTAACATCTACACATATACAGAAATACAACCCAGCATATCTTCTGTATACTATCTTGAAATTTCGAAACTGGAAAAAATTAGAAAAGAAAGGAACAGAATGATTTTAGTGTGTAAGATTTAATATTATTACAAATAATTTTTTCCAGTATCCAGATAAAATGCCCATGTTAAATAACATTTAAAGGTGTCAAACAAACTGTTTACAACCCCCTCTTGTTAATGTCCATTGTTCCCCTGTTTGATTTTGAGGCCTTTTTGACCATTTTAGTCAAATTTTATCCCCTGAAAGTCACCTTGCCCCCCTCTGCTTACTACAAACCAATTCATTCTGCTGAAAATGACTTTGTCCTATAATAGATTCCATAATACATTGGAGTGTTGGGATAAGGTTAAAGGGCATTGGACCTTGGCTATTGTCCAAAATAGGTAATCTTCTCCTAACTGTGTGTAATTAGTAAGCATGTCAAATAATAATAATAATAAGGGCTCATATACCCTACCACCAGTGTTCGATTTAGAGGGGTTTTACATGCACAAATGCATGTAACTTTAGCTCTGTGCATGTAGAATTTTGCCTGTGCATGAAAAATTTTGTGTTATTCAGCCCATTTTGAGGAAAAAATCAGAGTTGTGCATGTAAATTTTATTTTCTAAATCGAACCCTGCCTACCACGTTTTCACACAGAAAGAAGGCAGGATTCCCCTCGCTAAGCACGCGCCTCAGGAAAGCTCGGTCATAAAACGGATGGATTATATGCAATTATGCATCAGTGATACACCCTGCCCAGGATTTTAACAAAAGAAGGCTAGCACAGGAAAGCTGCAGGATGGCGCACACCTTCCTGTGTAAGGGAATTTCAATATGAGCCCTAATACCTATACAAAAATAAAGACTCCAAACAGTTATGGAACATACAATAGTATAACTCATACTTTGCAGGACAAAGGCCAACACCAGTCATGAATGTGCAACAAATATATGCAGTAAACTTTAATTAAGACAGGGAAGGCATTTTTTTATCATAAAACTAATACTTACTTCTACAAAGTTTGTATGTTTAGCATCTCTTACAGTAACAAGTGCATGTACTTCTTCAATCAACTTTTGCTTTTCATCATCATCAAAAGACATGTACCACTTAGCTAATCTGGTTTTACCAGCTCGGTTCTGAATTAGGATAAAGCGAATCTGTAAAAAATAAAAACAAAAATTAAATCTAGTTATAAGTGGGTGGTCTACTTGTAATGTTCATACATATCTATCTCACACTGAGGCCTATCACCCAAATATTCTTATTCCAAGTTTTGAGTTAAATTGTTCTAGTGGCAACAGTTTTGATTTTACATTAGGTACAAGAAAAATTGTGTACCATAGCCATTGGGGTTATTATTAATTTCTGGGTGGCATCACAACACTTGAGTCAACTCACTACCAGAAGAAATCACCAACATCATAATAATCAGCACAAAACTTAATACTCAGAATGCTACTGACCAGCCTCTATTGTTATACATACAAATGTAGTCATGCTAAAAGTAGATCGATACAAATTGAAATAACACAATTCAGAGATCCCCTTTTTGCTATGAAATTAATTTTCTCAGTCAAATAAAACACTATAATAATCTTATATTTTTTTCTGTAATGTCAGATAAAAACACATACTGCTTGGATATACCTTTATATTGTAACCTTTAATTGTATCCTTTAGAGTAAGATTTTTGATTTTTACAAACCTGAACTTTGCCTATGAGCTTTTTGTGGGTAAACTTTTTAGCGTTTCAAACTATCGTATTTATTCCATTAACCACAGGATGGTATAATGTAGCTTGTTCGGCAAACGAGGTGCTGATGTGAAGATGACATGATTCAATAAGTCAATCAAAACCCTACTTGTGTTTATGCTATAAACAGTGCCAAAGTACTAAATAATTGAAGCACATTTTTAACAACTTTTTCAGATTCAGTGCAATCACGGTCACCTGCCAACCAAGTGCCATGCCTGTGCTGTGCAGTACAGGGAACCCATACCGTAGTAGCTCTGCACAACGGTATGGGACGAAGTGTATACAAAAGCTTAAGTTACCGGTAATTCTTTATTACTTCCGCGGTCCGAGCTGTGCGCCAAGCGTAGACGAGCATACACACAGAAGAAATAAACAATCACGCTGATTGGCTGATCAACGGACTTGACAACAAGCCGGTTGACCTTGTCACTTCTACGCGATTGCAATTCACCAGTGCGTACCCGGACCACGGAAGTAATAAAAAATTAACTTTAGCGCAATGCAATTGCTTGATTTCAATTAGAGTTTGTACAAAAAAATACAAGGCTCCTGTAGCTTAAATAGTTGCATGTTTGTCATAAAATTAATTACACAGCTTCTTGTACTTCTTGTAACTCCTAAGCTTGAAATTGTAATAAATACTCCATTACTTTAATATCCAGAATAAGTACAAATTCATTAGCACATGATCCAAGTCGGCGCACCAAAACTGAGATGGCACTTCAGTGCAAACTTAGATAGGGCATCACCAATAACGAAAATGTCATACCGATAAAATTAATGATGTGTCTGTTTGCCTGTTTTTTTTAAGTTTGCCTTGCGAACTATGTGCTGCATGGCTGTGATCGGCCGTTTACATAACTTCGATTGCTTAAAAGTATACCTTTACAGTGTCACGCTTCACATATTTATATTTTCTACTTGATTATGGTCGCTTTGTACTCTAGGTCTAGCTTCAAATGTGTTTTTCAAGCTTGCCTTTACATGTTGCAAGCTGCATTTATACTGTAGGTATGCTAGGTGAATTCAAATTTGCCATCAAACTGCATCATTTTACATATCAAATTAAAGCCCTTGAGTAAAGAAAGCCAAAACTGAAAACATTTTTGTCATAGCACTTTCCATAACAAAGTTACATCTTGTCAAAGATTGACTTTCAAAGTTTCATCAAAAAGATTCTGCTAGCAAAATTCCCCAAAACGGCATTTAGGGGTGTTTCTAGATCTTAGTCTCATGGCGATAGCAGCTTTTTTTTTAATGGAACTGCTATCAAAATCCGTCTAAAATTCCATGTGCGACTTGATTATCACCATAAAAAATCATATTTGCCATGGGTCAAGTGAAGTATAGAAAACATATTTATGTAGGTTTCCTTCACCGACCTGCTCTCGAAAAAAATTCAAATTTCTATGTAAATATGCATTGTGTTTGGGCCCCGGTCTCGGCGAATTTCGCTGACTAGCAAATGTGTTAACTAAATAAGATCCACCAAGACTTAGTCGACATTGATTGGACCAACTACCTTACCCAATCCACATCTCGGACAAGAGGACACTAGTCTCGCTTCGTGTACCCTCAGACCAGCTCATCAGTCTATGCCAATTCCTTCTTCCCACGTACCATCAGGGATTGGAACATCTTGAAGAAGGATCCAGCTGAGTACTCATCCCTCGACGCCTTCAAGATTGCGCTGAGGAGGGATCGTCTCCTGATGTAGCTCCGCACCACCCAGTTTTTAACCTGCACTGTATATTTTGCACCTGTCTACAATTTTATGTTCAAGTTGCTCCCACCCATGCACACAAGCAGTGCGTTTTTCCTCATAATTGAGGCTGCACTTTAAAGGAAGGAAGGAAGGAAGGATACCTATATAATACTGTACATGTACAATTTATGCATAAATTTAAGCTTACTTAAAAAATCCAACGCCCCTTATTTAACATTCTGTAATGTTTTTTCTTCGAAAAAAATAACACTCTTCATTGCCTTTTCAATTTAAGCATATCTTTAACTACTAAAATAATGAATCACGCAACAAAAAGACATAATATTCGATCAAATCTTACCATTTTTGGAACCTCCTCCTCAGCTCGGCAAAGATTTTATTTTAGCTGAAATTATCAATCCACTTCCTAGTCAGGCTATTTCATTTTGTAGTAGGGGTGGTAGTATAATCGAAATTATCTTTTTTCTCAAAAATAAATTTTCTTCAACAACTTTATTGAATAGATAATACTGATAATATGATGTATTTATTTTCTATAAATTTCTTATTGATTTGATATCGAACAAAATATATTATAATGCATCTGAATGTTTTATATTTTTTTACACACCTTCTTATATGATTAGAAGGTTCCAATTGCTAATGACTGAAAGGTCAAAGGTTACAACTAATAAAATGGCAGCCACCAGCAAGAGCAACACAAACATTATTGAAGAGAAACGAACACGTGTGTTACTGAAAGAACATGGATTGGAAAACGTAAGATGTATATTAGATTAGATTCTGGATCTGGTTCAATATTCTCAACGCTCTTAAAGAGCCAGGCGAGAAGAAATGTGATGTGCGCTGGGGTATTTTTTATTTTAGTCAACTCTATATATATGTACCGGTACCTTAAATTAAGCCGGCTTAAAGTCTGTATCTACTATGGTTGCTGATTTGAATTGCTTATCGTGGATGGTTACTATGCATTGTGGTAGGTTGTTCCAGTCTTTTATTGTTTGCGGAAAGAATGAAAACTTGTGACAGTCCTTGTTGGATGTCTTCAGCTTGTAGGATTCCCCGGGGCACAGTGTCTTCGACCCTATATCTTCATGGCAGGAATCGCCATGGTAGGTTAAATCCACAGCCACGATTAGCCATTTGGTTGAAACCTTTAAAGCTCTTTTAAACTAATAATTAGTCGAGGGACTAACTAAGGCTACTCACAATAGCCGGGTAATCGATCTTGGTTGTGCGTGATTAAGCTTGTATACCCCATTGAGGTCAATGGTCATCGACTTTTATACTGCCTACAGTGAGTGCAGCTGTACTACACGCTGCACGCTGTAGATCCATAACAGGACCAACGCAATATAAAATGGTCAAATTTTGAGTTCAAAGCGCACTGCCAATTTTCAAAGCGCATTCTAGCGACTATCATATCTGTTCAACACGTATTTCCAAGTTTATGAGACCAAATCTGGTTTCTTGAGAAAAAAATCATGACGGGAGATATTCATCATTTTCTAACCCGGTATCAGAAGATTTTCGTCTGATATCAAAATCGTGCATAGCAATTCACGTGTATCGATCCCGTGTATTCATTTTAGTGTCCCTTCTGCGCCAAATAATTATTAGCCAGGCGGTGTCGGTGTGCGGGGGGGCCACTCAAATATGAGAGTGTCGCATGCGTGACCAAATTTTTTGAACACCCCTAAACAAGTTTTCCTCTGTGAGCAAAATGACCCCTAAACAAGTTTTTAGCGGCGCTTTCCCCAAAAATTTGACCCCTAAACAGGTTTTGTCTAATTTTGACCCCCTAAACAAGTTTTTGTCTAATTTTGACCCCCTAAACAAGTTTTTGTCTAAATTTGACCCACGTTACAAGTTTTGATGGATTTTGACAAATTGAACACATTTGTAGGCCTACTAAATAAAGTTAGTAACTTACCGGGGTAACTTGTCATTGAACACTAAAACTGAGTCCACCTACCGGATATAGCCCCCCTCCGCCATACCGTACCACTTTAAAATATAAATAATTCAGATTAAGTAGCTTGTTACATGAATCTGATTGGATTCTCGTAAAAGTAGTTTTGTGAGAATATAATATTCAGCGTAATTTATCATCATAGTTTATCCAGGCATAGCGTTAAAGCAGTATTCACATCGTATTTGGTTCGAATTCGGCACCTAAAGTTGATTATCGTGTCCTGATATCAGCGGCCCTTTTCATGCTTTCTACTGCATATATAATTTCCTAAAGTAATCCAGAGAAGGGGAAACTCGCAAATCTACCAGCAGGAGTAGTAAATAATGTGAGGAATCTATTAAGGTCCTAAAAATCTTTTTGAAATTCATGATATTTTCATTTCGGATTTTCGTCTCCCCGTTTTGTCCACTGAACTATATACCCATCATCATAATCATGACGTCATTAATTAATATGCACGTTTTTTAATCTAAGCGGTATTTTACATAGAATACGAGTCCATGGTTAAATCACATGTAACACGTCATGAAATATATTTGCATAACATAGTGCTTTAAACATTTATACGACACTGGAATAAACTTTTTGAATCGGAGTTTCAGCAGCCCGTTCAGCAGATTTGAAAAGCGGATTAAAATGGTACCCTAAATGCGTTACAAAAGATTTTAAAACAACCCCTTTTCATGAAAATCACCGTTTTTGCCCCTTAACGCGTCATGCGGCATGCGTGCTTAACCGAAAAAAACACCCCTTTTCACGCGTTTTTTTGGTCACGCATGCTTACATCATTATATTTGAGTGGCCCCCCCGGGTAGGATTCGCTGTGATTGTGTCTGGAGAGGCGTGTGACCGGTTGTAAGAATTTTCCTGCCGGTATGGCAGTCTGACCGTGATGGATTTTATCAGGCATGAGAATTTTCAGTTTAAAAACTGAATTCAGTTTTTTTTATAGTCAAAATTTCCGCAACTTTATTTAATTTCAGCCTGTTTTTGGTACTTTTTGCCCAATTTCACGCGCATTTTCAGGTTTTTTTAGGAAAGTGCAGTCTCATGCCTGATTTTATGGAACATGCAATGCATGGACAGTTGGGCTGCTTTCCGTCTGGTTTCCAGTGTATCCCATTGAAGGGCATTCAACATTGCTGTAACGCTGCTTGTGCGGCGGAAATCATTGCAGACAAATCTTACCGCTCTTCTTTGGATCTTTTCTAGCTGGTCTTTCAAATCTTGGGTGTGTGGGTCCCAGATGGTAGATGAAGATGAATATTCTAAGTGGGGTCGTACTAAAGTCTGGTAAGCCGTAGCTTTCAGGTCCTTTGGACATGAATATAGATTACGCCTAATAAATCCCAGGGCCCTATTGGCCTTAGCCACTTTAGATTGGATGTGATTCCCCCACTTGAGATCAGATGTTATTTCGACACCAAGATATGAGTGAGATGATGTGTTTTGTAAGATTTTGTTTCCTAATGTGTATTGATGTTGTTTGGGAGTTTTTGCATGTGTGAGCCTAAGAACAAAACACTTGTCGGCATTGAAGCTCATTTGCCACAGATCCTGCCACGTGGACAATGTGTTCAAATCGTCTTGCAGTTGTTGTGCATCCGATTGATTCTTTATGGTGTTGTACATCACACAATCATCCATGAACAGTCTCACGTTGGATTTGATGTTGTTCGACAAATCGTTCAGATACAAGAGAAATAGCAGCGGACCTAAGACAGTGCCCTGGGGCACTCCTGACTTAACCGGTACCCAAGAGGATGTATCTCCATCAACAACAACTCTCTGATTCCGCTTTGTCAGAAAATTAGAGATCCAGTTAAAGGTATTGCCTGATATGCCATAATCATTGATCTTATACAAAAGGGTACACAGTCGAATGCCTTAGAAAAGTCCATAATCACTAGGCCTGGCATTTTCGGGTAATTTTGTACCCGGGTATCCTTCGCAATTTTCTGTTTGGTAACCGTTTACCTTAAATTTCAAAAAAAAAAAAAAAAAAAAATATTTTTTAATTTTTTTTTAATTTTTTATTTTTCGGTTTTGTAGTGTCCCTGGACCTAGACCTAAATGCAAGGATCATTCATGGTTGACCTAAAAAAAAAGATATTTTGTATTTTTAATATGAAAATCAATACTTTGTATTCATGTCATACTCTATTAATGATTTCAAAATGCATTCAAATTCAATGCATTTGAAATCATTAATAGACTATGACATGAATACAAATTATCAATTTTCATATTAAAAATACAAAACATCTTGAAATTTTTTTTTTT
Source organism: Amphiura filiformis (assembly GCF_039555335.1). Taxonomy (NCBI): domain Eukaryota; kingdom Metazoa; phylum Echinodermata; class Ophiuroidea; order Amphilepidida; family Amphiuridae; genus Amphiura; species Amphiura filiformis. The sequence continues at coordinate 19,081,263 of NC_092632.1, read as the reverse complement.
GAATTTCGGGTACCGGGAGGGTATTTCCTACCGGGTAATGTAATCTCGGCGGGTACCCGTTTACCCGACCGAAAATGCCAGCCTTAATAATCACTAGGTCAACTTGAGATCGCTTATCTAAGGATTCTGCAAGATCGTCAACTGTCTGGATCAACTGTGTTTCGCAGGAGTGGTGTTGTCGAAAACCGTGCTGCTTGTCCGTTAAGATGTTATATCGTTCCAAGTGTGTCATGATATTACTGTGCACGATATGTTCAAGAGTTTTACAGCATATTGGCGTGAGAGATACTGGACGGTAATTACTCGCAACAGACCTGTCACCCTTTTTGTAAGCGGGGAGATGTTGGCGGTTCGCCAGTCGTCCGTAATTCACCCGATTCAAGTGATTTGGAGAAAATCAAGCAGAGTGCAGGTGCAATCTCCTCGGCAGTGAGCTTCAATATTTTAGAAGGAATTCCATCGGGTCCTGAAGCCTTGTGCTCATTTAGCTCTTTCAAAAGCTTTTGGACTCCATCCACATTAATGTCAATTGGTGGCATAGATGGGAAGTCTTGTTTCATTGGAGTGTTAAGTGGCTTCTCGTTGGTGAACACCGACTGAAATTGGTTGTTTAATATTTCAGCCTTTTTACTACTGTCAGCGTAGAGAAGCCCTTCACTCTTTAGGGCCGGTATCCCAGTTGAATCTTTCTTCATCCTCTTGATAAAGCTCCAAAACTCCTTTGAAGAAGATAAGCATGTTGATCTCACATAGTTCCAATAGGATATCCTTGTTTCTCTCTGCCCTATTTTCCTCAACTCTCTGAATTTTTGCCAGTCCTCTTTTCTACCAGTTGATTTAGCACGGTTGAAGGCTCTTTGTTTCTGTCTAAGTCTGCGCTTGACTGAGTGATTTATCCATGGCGTATGTTGTTTGCCTGTGCTCATTCTAGTTGGAATATTGTCATCCATTGCTTTTGTAATGTCACATTTAAATTCTGTCCACAATTCATTCGCAGTCTTGGATGAGTAACTTGGTGAAGTTAATTTATCACTCATCTTTTTCATATCTGCTTTCATTCCATCACTATCCATTTTATTCCACTTGTAAACTTTCCTAGGTTTCTTTTTGTTGATCTTTGGTTTAGTGGAGAAGTCTATCAACGGTATACCGTCGTGATCACTGATGCCGGGGACCACCATGGATTGATCAACTAATGTCAGATGCTCTAAATAGACGTTTACTTAAAAAAAATGGCACTCTGTTTGTTTGGCCAGTAAGCTTAAAATTAAAGCCCAAGTGCCCCAACCTGTGACTAGCTGTCTAGCAGTAGTACATGTATGATGTAGTAGTCCTGCCAGCAAGACTTCAGTCTTTATCATAAATACATAATGACATCTACGGACGAGTTACAGTTACTGGAACTAGCAGTAGTAGTTGAGTAGTATGACTAGTCCATGAGTCTAGCATGCTATTGCTACACTCACAGTCATGACAGTATAATCATGATAATAAATCAAATTCAGTAAACCTTTGACGAGCACATTCAAATATACATCGCGTATTTACTGCGTTGGACACACACTTGTCTCTGATTGGCTACTGAGGCAATCTGCTGTTGCCGAGTGGAAATGTATGAATGAACTGTGCGCCTACATACATCGAATGTATGGAGCCGGCGGTATATAAACCATCTAAGGCCTTGTCCAATTGGTAAAAGCCGTAACTCAAACATACGATGGGTGTAGGCCTACTGTGCGCCGTACGCGTTGTTAGCTCCGAATTTACAACATTGCGGTAGTTGCTCTCGTCAAAGGTTTGCTGCATTTGATTGTAGTACAGTACATTGCTAGGCCACAACATGGATGTAGGTATCAAAAGGTGAATTCAAATTTGCAATCACACTGCATCATTTATTATCAAATTATTATTATTAAAAGCCCTTGACTGAGTAAAGAAAGCCAAAACTAAAAAGCGTTTCACTTTCCATAGCGTAGCAAAGTTACATCTTGTCAAAGTCTAAGATTGACTTTCATCAAAAAGATTCAGCTAACAAAACAGCATTTCGGTGTAGACAGCAGAACTCAGTCTTCAATGATAGTCAGTCAGTCATTTATCTATTGGTCGTTATATGACTGTCATTTCAGGACTGAGTTCTTATGATACATCTTCCGAGGAGCAGTTTCAGACAATAGCTTGGGATTATTGGGGCAGAGGTTATCTTTTGAATTCTTTCATGACCACTGAAGCACAGTCATGCCTGTCAAGGACACTCGGCCAAGGACACTCGGCCATTGCCAAAGACCATGTCACTTGCCACAAAAGAATGTCAAAGGCAGGGCTGTCAACCTTTTGAATTGCTTGGCGTGAGACAGAGGCGTACCGGGATTCGCGGACTACTATGTTCATTTTGACCCATGATTATTTGAGCCACGATGCTAGAGAATGTGAAAAGCGAAAGCGGGGGGGACAACAAAAATCTTGATGATACATGAGATTTTACTCATTTTCCAGCTTTTTGCGTGAGATTTAATACCTTACCGTGATATTATAATACCTTGGCGTGAGACCATGAGAAAGTGACCTAATGCGTGAGACTCATGCCCAATGCGTGAAAGTTGACAGCCCTGGTCAAAGAAATCATAAAAATTCAGATTTTGGTATCTTTATCATTGTCATACCATAGCCTGCTAGTGGTTCAGCTGAAAGTTACATGAAACTGTAATTTATATACTTTACTGACAGTACAAATTAGCTGTATTTGAATGGGGCTTCAACTTTGTCAATACTGCTGTTTTCTTCATTTTTTGCCAAAGTTTTTATTTCAAAATTATCATTTAACAATTTGAATGACTTATCCTTCACTTTTAAGCAATTTATAAACAATATTATTTTTTTACACTTTCGCTGGGATCACTGAATGGGTCTTTAATTTCAGTTGTGATGTGCATGCAGTTATTCAATTCTCTCTCACTTCAATGGACATGGTGGTGAATAGAAATGATGGCCATGGAGGTTGCGTCACTTAAGTCATGAATAGATCATTATGTATTTGTATTGTTTAAAAAAATATCCAGGTTTTGTACCTATGGCACCCCAGCTGAAATACAGCAAGATAATGTAAGATTCATTGTGTAGTAAATGTAAACCCGTATTTTAGATATGGTATCTCGAGCTAGGTGCTGATGATGTGAAGTGATGATGACGTGAATCAATTATTAATCAAAAATGATAACCCAAGATAGGAGGACCTGATTTACAAACACAATTGATGGGAGTAACATTATTGCATGGGTCCAAGCAAGCAAGAATTGATGTCAAAGTGATTATAATAAGTCATTAGAAACAAAAGGAAAAGGTCAAAGCCTTGAGTCAATGGTATTCTTCAATCTTCACCTTCAAAAGGTACAAAAGAAGTTGATACTGATGTTTATTTGATATTATTTTTGTACAGGTTAACAGCACAGACTTCCCAGGAAACTATGCTGGCTATGATGACAGTTGGAGTCAAGAAAAATTTGAAAAGGTCAGTAATTTTAAATGTTAGATCAGAAATACTAAGGGATAAAATTAAAGGGATAAGATTATAATGTCAATATGTCAAAATTGCTCTATTAACCTGATAAGTGACAAATAGAACAAATTCGGCGGATTCCATTTAGGTATAAGTTAGGACATTAAATTATGCTAAAAAAATCAGGTTTGAAAAAAAAATCAACTAATTTCAATCATATTATAAGCATGTTATAGCTTTAAGGGGGTACTACACCCGTTGCATTTTTTTTGCATTTTTTTTGCATTTTGTGAAGAAATGAGAAAAAGAAATTGGACAAAGTGGTATGCAAAATGAAGGGGCAAATCTTCTCGTTCAATTGGTGGCATCAGTATAAATGACGCGTACATACTTCTAATGGTATAAGCCAAAAAGTGGTACATCATTGATGTTTTAAATTCACTTCATTTTGAAAAGCTTACTATCAACGGATTTTGTTAAAATTTTGGATATGTGTTGCTAACACATTAGGGAAATAATGTTGATATGTAAAATGGGAATAAGTGGTCCCTGATTTCTTTTATGACTTCATGAACTTGGTGCTCCACAACTATCAAAAAAAACGAACCGGTTAAAATGCTTATATTTTCAATGTTGAGCTATATTTTGTATTTTGAACTTCATTTTTGTGATTTTGGTAACTATTTTATATTTATTTGCCCAATCCATCTCAACTAGGCAATCTAAATTGTACTCACCATTTACATCCCAAGGTATTTTAGTATATCCACCTCACACATAAATATATCCAGTAACAGACAAAATATCAAAATTGATGCCTCATTATGACATGTATGATATCACAAACTATCACATGTATTCAAAATTGATGCCTGAATTTGACCTGGACCAATTGACCTATAACCTGACCTTTGATGACCTTATAGCCTTTTTTAATCTCTTTTCCTAACAACACATTATAGAAGATACATACATGGTGTAGTATTAAATTGTCTATGTGGAAGAGATTAGGCGTATTTAATTTATTCAGTGTTATAATCAGTGAGTACATTTCTATAGATAGTATAACAAAGGATTTAATGTATTCTATTCATTTATTCTACTTAGACATGTTCAATAGAATAAATTATGGTTTGTTATGAAACACACATCTCAGTTACTAGGATACAGTAAACAAAAAATATATAGGGCTAAAATGACTTACTAAAATGGTTTAAAAACACTTTGTATGTAGATATATTTTTATAAGTTCATGACATGAGGTGATGAACATATTTATGTACTTTATAAATTTGCAAGAAAAAAAGGAAGAGGGGTACCGATGAAAATCAGGGTATGATTCCCCCTTAAAGAAATATGATGAATGAATCAATGAGAAGAATGTTATAATTTATCTGGACTCCCTAAATCCTAACCATGCTAACTGCTTCAGTGATTGCTCAACAGCTATGTTTTGATTTTGAATTACAGAATTTTCGTATTGATATTGTGAGGATAACAGAATCTGAAATGGAGTTTGATATGGTTGGTATTGATGCTGCACTGGCGAATGCATTTAGGAGAATTCTCCTTGCTGAGGTAAGATATTATGATTATACTATAGTTTATTACAATTTTATTACCACATTGAAGAGCATCAGTTGCCTGATGTAGTTCACATACAGGGTTGTAGCTAGCTAAATTTTAGTGCCGGCTAAAATGAAAGAGAAAATCAAATCAGAATGCCAATTTCTTGACAGCAATGCATTTGACAGCTGTTTTAAGGACAATTTATCATTTTAGTACTGGTCGGCAAGACCGTAAGATGGTCAGGCTGAGTACTGGTTACCGGTACTGCAGACCAGCGCCAACCACCATGGGCAGGTTGGTATTAGTGACAGATTTCTTGGGAAAAGTGGTTATGAATTATCTCAAAGAGGGTGTATTTTAACATTTTAATATGGAAATGTTGATGCAATTTTGTGAATTTGAACAAAAGTCAATTTGCTGCAATGAGAAAAGGCATAAGTTTATAGAACAACTTGGAGTGAGCAGGAGGAGGTAGAAGATTTTAAACAATGGTCTTTTGGAGACAAACATCTTTAAATGAAGAAGGTCTTTAGGTGACTACATCCTTAGAGAGTATTGGGTGTGAGATTTGACCAAAATGTATTTTTGATGTCTAAGTCAATATGAAGGTGTCCAATATAGGGAGTCATTACATGAAATGTCCTAAAAACCTAAAAAAGGGTGATCAGTAGGTGTGTGATTACTAGAGATGTGTGTATGATGCTTGTAATTATGGTGTCTACCTTTTATCAATGCTATTACTAACAAATGATCCAATAAAGACTAAGCCAGAACTAAACGGTATAGTACAGTCCTAAAATGTAACCGAGGAGACTAATTTGTTTGCAGGTACCAACCATGGCGATAGAGAAGGTATATATATTCAACAACACATCTATCATACAGGATGAAGTATTAGCTCACAGGTTAGGCCTAATACCTATCAAAGCTGATCCAAGGATGTTTGAATACAAGCAGGAAGGTCAGTTATAGTGTGTTCATTGTTTATCCGTGTGTTTTATGCATGTGAATGGGGGTGGTGGCACTATTATCAACAGCCCTCGAATTAACCCACGGCACCCATGGCATTTTGCCGTGGGTGCCCATCCCCACTGCCGGATGACTTACCGTGCCCTCTAATGAAGTTGCCATTGGTACCCTAGCCCTGCCCCTTCATTATAAAATCATCTATCAGATTGTTTGTGTGTGTTTTCTTCACTTTTGAGAAATTGCCTTGGTGCCCTTCTCAAATTTTCAACAGTTGCCATGATGCCCTCTTGAAATATTACAAACTGCTGTGCTGCCTTGCCTTTTCAGTGAAAATCCAAGGCAATTATCAACTTGCCCTAAAAAAGTTGCTGTGCCCCTTCAGATCCTTAATTCGAGTGCTGATTATCAATAAATGTTTTTATTGTGTTAGGCGTTCACCATTTTAAACGGTTGGTCAACATGCAATCTGTTTGTCTCAAATGCAGCTGAGACTAATTGTGACACGATCTGGTCCATGGGGGCCGAAGGTGGCAAATTTGAAATTTAGAAAATACACATCACAAAACTTAAGAACTTTAGAACCAAGTATGCTAGACCTTTGGTGTTTTCAGTATATGATAGCCTAATGTTTGTATAAGGTAATAATTATAGTAACTCAGTTTTCAAAAATGTCTCCTTTGGCCCCCATGGAGCAGATCGTGTCACAATTTGACCCTCATAGATACTGAAGTGTAAATGTAGATACTATTGGACGCTTGCATACATGTGTTAATGATGTAGATCAACAACAACAATCACCCATTCATCAGATTTGAGTTGATTTACCAAATTTGTCTTTTCATGTTTATTAAAATTACAATAGGAGATGAAAATGGATCACCTGAAGATACAGTAGAATTCCAGTTGAAAATCAAATGTACCAAAAACCCTAATGCACCCAAAGATGCTACAGATCCTGATGAACTATATAGACACACTAAGGGTAAGATTGTAATACAAGAAATATAAGAACTAAAAAAATGATTATGGCTATATCAAAGTGATATATTAACATGACTTAGTGGCATGCAATGTGGAATTATTATGATATCAGTTGGAATGCTAATGTAGACATATTGTTTCCTGCACACATACATGTATGGTCTTTTCAGTGGTGACCCATTCCATGTCAACTCCAGGGATGTGCACCGCAGCACCTCTTCATTTTTTTCTTTTTCTGTGTGGTGGTAGATATTGATGAGAAAGTAAAATTCTGTAAATTTGAGCTTTATACTTTATTTTGTTTTCCCGTGGCATCAATTTGAAATTTAGGGGTCAGCGTAAAAATGTGTGCATACGCGAAGACAACGTTGGAGGTCCATAAATGTATAAAGGGAACCATTTACAACTTTGAAAAGTATGTATTCTGGGGTACTTATTTGTGTAGAATTCAAATCTGGCATCAGAAAACTTGTAACTCCTTTACTTTAAAAGATATAGGGCCCTCAAAATGCAACCGTCCATCCAGGACCAACTTTGGGGGGTCAAAACTCCAAAAGTAAAAATAATTTTATTGTCCATTTTTTTGCCAGTCAGAGCACTTTGGTAGGACATTACTCTTATCCAATATTGAGCCTATTAGAATACTTTTAGCTGAGATATTACCCATGCAAAACCCCAATTGTACATTTTTTTACATTTTGACCCCCCTGAAAACCAATGTCAGACATTTTGCCCCACCCTCAACTTCAGGTATGTTGAAGATATGTCCTTGGACAACATTTCTGAGAGATATTGGCTTTGGGACTCGATGGCTTCAACACATCAGTAAGGTTTGCATTCTCCATAGAGTTGTACACATTTTTGATTTCGCATGTATAATGACTTATGTACAACTCTTGAATAGGTGCTGCGGTGCACATCCCTGGAGTTGACATGGAATGGGCCTGGTAAGATACTAAGAAAGCTGTTGGCTGGTTGAAAAACTATTAACTGCTGTGATCAAAATGACCATGCTCATATAATGCTAAGTTGTTTCAGAACAAGTCTAAAGGAAGATCTGTATACATGGCCTGGTACTTGTTGTTTTGTGTGAAGTCTTTATTTATAGTGTACATGTAGCAAAGGAGTAAAAGTTGTATAGGTCTGGAAACATGACAACTTGTTTGCATATCTGAGATAGATTTGACAACCTTCATAACATTCATTTCTGTTTTATTGTTGACAGTGACAACAGAGCACTTGAAGTGGATTCCAACTGGTAATCAATCTGACTTGGTAAGGACAAATGGGATAATGGGGATTACTCTCTCACCTCCAAGGCTGATGCTAGACTGCTGCCCTCATTCGTCAACCTTCTGGATTGACGACTAAGAAAACTATTTCGAAAAAAAGTGACAGATTTTGCAACAGAATTCCTGTAGCATAGAGCATGCGCAGTTGTGTTCAAATTTACCTTTTGACCGAGTTTGTTGTTTTTAGAACTTCAGAGCGCGATCTTGTCACAACTGTTCAGTACAGCGATGCTGTACACAGGCACCGCTAGTCAGTCGCGCTATGGTGCACAACCAAAGTCGCATTGAATATTTTCAGAATTCTGTCACAATATGGACTGTAAGTTAATCAGTTGTCACTACGAAGCATAACACAGAACATTTGCAGTGTAGACGGCTGATTGGAATTAGTCTAGGCTGATACCTCATGGAGGAGTGATGGTAGTGATGTTAGAAATGTGTGCCCTGTCGCTATCAGTGGTTATTCAAAGTAGAAATTATTTTCATCTGTTCTCTTAATGACAGAAACTTCAAAAAAGTTGTAACTCCTAAGTAGTAGAATTACAAGGTTTTGTTTTGCTATTCTAACTAGCAATGAGATAATATCAGAAAATTTCACTGTAATAATATTCCAACAAGATGTATAGACCATTTGGCTTCCTTGAGACGGTTAATACATGCACAAACAAAGGTGGTGTAGCTAGCTGTAGGCCACAGTCACTTTGAACTGCATTATGTGCTACAGCTGCATTGCCTTTGATGGTATGTGTATCACACATGAACACTACTATCTTGAGAAAGCCAAATGGACTATAATTGGTTAGAGTTTTTTTTTGCCATTGTCATGATGCAATGTCCTGATCTGACCTTTATAATAATACCGTAAAAAATTCGCCCACTGGAGCAAATGGGCTCCTTTGCCTTTGGGTAAATTTCACATACACATAGAGTACTCCAGCCTCTGAAAATCCCAACAAGAATTAAGGGTCCATGCCCTTATTTGCTGGTGGGATTTTCACAGGAGGGCACTTTCTGTTTGTGCCAAAAATTCCAGTTATGTCAAGGTAGCTCATATATGTCATTAGGCAAGTCTTTACGTTATGCTTTTGTGATATTTGTAATTGAAGTGTGATAATTCTTGCCTTTTATTTGTACAGTTTGGTACTGACGGTATTGGTCCAGTAGAACGAGATATTCTAATTGCTAAGTTAAGACCTGGTCAAGAAATAGATCTGAAATGTCTCTGTGTTAAAGGATTAGGCAAAGACCATGCTAAATTTTCTCCTGTTGGTAAGTTTATTTCAATTTTAATAGACACATATTGAAAAATTATGGATAAGTTGTATTAAGAGTTAAAACCATAGCAATGTATGTTAAATTTGCATGTACTGTCTGGCTTTATTTGTGATGATACTCTCCTTACATGCTTGATAGAAATGTGAGATATAACTAAAAACCACACAATTTCACTTCTTTGTGTAAAAACCCATAAATATCTGCATAACTGAAGCATGTAATGGAACTTGTTTCATGAATATATCATTATGAGTTTGGCAGACGGAAACATATTGATTTGTCTCTGTTAAATTCATGTTATGCATTAATTATCTTGAATTAGTGAACAGGGGATCGACCATGGTGCACTGTGCAATTAACTAACTATGCATTCTGTTGGTCAGGCTGATGTCACAAAGGGGAAATAGCCTTGTAAAACCAGTGTTCACATGTGCAGTTCCCCTTTCTTGAGCTGGTTGCTATGCGTGCGCTTGTGCAAGGGGGACGAAGGGGACAATTTTCGCGGATGTCCGACCGAGTGAATGCTGCCTTTTTTCCCCAAATTATCACACTGGGCACTAATACAAGAGAATTTATGCTAATATGAATTCAACAAAGAGGCAATATTTGGCCATTCTATCAAACTCATAAGGATATGCTTTGGACAATTCTTAGTTGTAGGGATTTCCTAATCCCACCCTAACACTGACCCTGTGTAACCCTAACTGTAAATTTAAACCATAACCCTAACCGTAACCAAACCTGAACTGTAACCCTAACCGTAATACTAAAAAAATATCATATTCTATTTCTATAAAACGACATTTTACAGTTTACAAGTTAGTCCCTATTCTTTTTCAGCTGTGTCAATAACATTACAATTTATAACTTGGTTCCTCAGTAATTTAAAGTTTCTTTGGTTATTTATATGTAACATATTTGTGTACCTTTTTAATCTGTTTTAGCTACAGCATCATATCGTCTCTTACCAGAGCTCACACTAACCAAACCCGTAGAAGGTGAATTAGCAGAGAGATTAGCCAAATGCTTCCCACAAGGGGTCATAGAGGTCAAAGAGGTCAATGGTTAGTATACAAATCATGATTCAAATTCAGCTTCAACTTGAGGCTGGGTTGAAATAAACTTTCTCATTTCCCTAATGCCCATATCAATACTAAGCAATCGCAAGAGTGTAGCTTTTTTTGTGACTTAACTTCTGTCACTATCAGAAGTTAAAGGAGAAACGAAAAAAGGAGAGAAGATAAAGAAAGAAGTCACCCAGAACCCCAGGGGTTCGAACCTTAGACCCCTGCATGCTAAGCACACGATCACGGACTGGTAGCTACATGGGTTACGCTGCCCTGGGCAGCGATTCTGTGAGCACATAGCACTTGGGGTGATTGCGTCATCGCAGACCCTGGGATTCACGCATGCGCAGTGGTTTTCATTGTGGTATTTTGTGATATCTATGACTGTTAGGGTTAATTACGTGATTAACATCGATTAACAGAAATTGCTTCATTATTTCAAGATCACTTTGAATCATTCACATATTTCTGAATATTCTTGTTAATGACAGGTACTAAGACAGCTGTAGTTGCCCATCCCAGAAGAGACACATGCAGTAGGGAAATTCTTAGACATGAGGTAGGCGTATGTTTTGGACATCAACAAATTTTGGAGGATAAGATTGGTTTTTTGTGTGTTTTTTTTTGCAATTAATTTTTTAAGGTCTATTTTCGTGGATTTGGAGTATCATGCTCTTACTGGATACAATTTTATAATGTTTTGGTTTTTATTTTGTCAAATCGCCACCAATTGATCACTCGTCTTTGGGTCCAGGGACTCTCCAAATCCATGAAAAAATGTCATATTGATGGTATACCTTGCAGTCACCAATAAGTTGCACTTCCATTTGTATAAAATTGATCAGCACAAAGGCAAAATGGTCAAGTTGGAATTGTACGTTATTGAAGTTAATTTGATCACTGTTGGATCCTTACAAAAATTTATTATGAGACACTTGCATTGATTGATATTTTTTACCATTTAAAATTTAAAAATGTCACACCCATCTTTTTTGTTTTGCTAAAAGTAGGTTTCATCTGTGATTTTCCTTGCAGGACTTAAAAGATTTAGTGAAGATGTCCCGTGTTCGGGATCACTTTATATGTAAGTATATGTTACATTTTGTCGCTTAACGCTAAGGATTCATGATATCCTATGAACAACAAAACTAAAACTAGTTTTGGGTGGGGGTACAATTATAAATACTTGATTACATTTGTCAAGAAACATTGGTCTGAAGAAGGTCTCACATAATAAATTGGTAAGCTTTTCTTCTTCAAATATTTTGGAAGTCTTAATAGGAACATTACATAACTTTTCCAAGCGAGGTACTCTGAAGTCTCTAATACTGATTGTACAAATTTATTATGTTAAGTCTGCTTGGAAAAATGTGTTTAGAATACTAAATACTCAATGGCTGTGTGTGTCATAGTAGTAGTAGTATTGACGTAAGTCCCTCCTGTTTACAGGAGCACCATCCAAATTATGGATGTATGAAGTCTCTATAAAAGTGTGAATAAAGTCACAAATTAGTCTCATGGTCATAGATAAGCAGTTTTTTAGTCATAGATTGGGGAAAAACTAATTTCACACAAGGAAGCCGTGCACCCAGAGCACGCAATGCAGTGATGATGAAGTTTCATGCCGATGGTATATGCATATACATACACACATGCTACAGGCAGTCGATGCAGGTGGGAATATGGTGGGTGGGTAGCAGTTTCCTATTTTTATGAAAAGGAAACAGGAGGTACATGCAAAGTCCAGGTTATGCATGTAACCAAACACACACATGTGTGTTCAGTAGATCAGATCAATTGCGCAGATGTTGAATGCTGGCAAATTTGGTATCTGCATTATACTTACTTTACTTTACTTTTGTCCTCCGCTTATTCCTCTCAGAGTCGCGGGGAAATGATGGGACGTCTGTCTTGGGCTGCATGGGTAGCATCTGTCAGGTTGGTATTGTGCCTTGTCAGGATTTTCTTGCCCCCCTCAATCCATCTTCTTCTTGGCCTTCCGACAGGTTTGGTACCGGACAGTTTGCTGTTGTAGGACCGCAGGGCTGGTTGATTTGTGGGCATGCGCATAAGATGACCAAACCATTTGATGCGATGGCTTTCAATCTGGTCTAGCATAGGCTTGGTGCCAACCATGTCTCTGATGACTTCATTCCTAATTTTGTCCCGTCGTGTCTTGTTTACAGCTTCTCGTAGGCATTTCATTTCACAGGTGGTGATCTTCTGTTCAGTCTTTTTGTTCATAGCCCATGTTTGTGCCTGGTAGCAGAGAGTCGGGGTATAGATTGCGTTGATGATTGTTCTTTTTGCATCCATTGGCACAGCTGGGTGGGAAAGTATAGGCCCAAGCATGAAGGTGATGTTGTTTGCTTTCTGGCATCTGGTTTCAATTTCTCGGTCTATCTTCCGTCTTCAGTAAAGATGCTGCCCAGATACTTAAACTCCTTTGATTGCTGGAGGGTTGTGTTGTCAATCTTGATGTCCAAGGTCTTTTGGGATCGGCTGATCAGCATGGTTTCTGTATTGAAGAGTTGATTATAATCTGGGTGAGATACGAGAATTACCATTCAGGTTTGACCATACTGATTCTCCATGATCTTCTGTGATGACCCTTTTCAGTTGATCAATATATGGTGCTTTTTGGGCATCTAGTGCAGTACACATGGTCAGAAAGTGCTCCCTGTTTTCAACACCATTGTCAAACAGTCTGCATGTGCAGTCCACCTCAAATTGATTAAATTTGACTTTATTACTTGGAGTGTGTAGGTACCGCTGAAGATTCTGGCTTTGATGTTGGCTTTCTTTGTGTCCCAGGTACTTGGCTCCACAGTGTACCATACTGGATGGGTACAGCTAGGACTGATAGTTAAAGATGTTTTGCTGACAGCATCATTATGAAGCTTTTCATTCCTGTGGGTCTCAACAGCAGTTTTGACAGTGTTGTTCCACTTCTCTTTCGTCATTGGATTCCTCAGCAATAAGGCAGCATCAGAAAGTTTGTATTTCTGCAGACATTTCTTGATCTGATTGAATCAGCTTTTGGATTTTTGGTTCTTCACTGCAATTTGTCTTAAAGTGATGTCTTTTTCCACGCCTTGCTCTCTGAAGACTGAGCCGAACATATTGAGCTTTTTTGTGTCTATGATGGCTTCTAGAGGGAGAGCTCCAAGGAGAAGGTAAATGGCAGGATTAGCTGTACGATCTGGGAGACTTTGAATCTGCTTGAGCATTTTCTTGTGTAGTTTCTTGTTTCTTGAGTACCTGGAAGTCTTTTTATATAGGTCAGCTATCTCTAGTGCATGTGTATACCGACGACTGACGCATATGTGTTGATCAGTTTCCACAATGTAACAGGATGTACACCATTGACACCATGTAACCCTGCTCCCATGAGTGCATAGGTGGTACCTCTTGCTGTTACCACTCTTGCAGTGATGTTGGTGGATATGTTCTGAAGCTCAATATAATGTTTGGGTGTGATTGGCATGGGTACATACAGTACACCCGAGATGAGATACACTTTGTTACCTGGATACCAGTCTGGTAGCAAATCATAGTGCAGAACGAAACTAGAAGTACTAGGCTTGGTTCTGGCTGCGAAGCTCCAGATATCTGATGCAGCCAATGTCATGTGGGTCTAGCAGTAGCATGCAGGCGAAGTTCCTACAAAGCTTATGCAACAAATATATACAACAGTAAAAGCTTTCACAGCGAATATTAAAAAGCCGCAATGTTTAAAAATGAATAAGGTCCAAGGAGGCGGGGGAGGGGAGGGAATTTGCACTGTACACTTAGCATTATCAAAGATCTTCAGCTGGTCGCAGATGAGTTCTTAAAGATGGTGCCTGATAATGATCCAACACACACAGCGGCAATCCAATGGTCCTACTTCCACAGTGATGTATTCCACTCCTCAGGGAAGTAATCCGTGTGGCGCCAACACAAAGATATGGTAAAGTCACCAAAATACAGCAAATATGAGCTACTATTTTATAGAGACTATTCACAAATCTGACACACTTCAAATAAACAAGACTTGATTAAAATTGTTCATAAAAAGTTAAAATCTTGGAGGAGAGATTGCTAGACACAGGAGAGATTGCTAGACACGTCTACATAATTCTGGTTTTAAATTAGAAAAAATCTGTGGTTATTATTTTGTGATCAAGTTAAGGGCTGGGTATGAGCGTTTGGACAGTATTTATTTTGGGACATCAGAGCACATCAGACATATCGAATTGCATTCTGAATCGAAGAATGTCATTCTGATATCAAATAATTTTGATTTTTTAAATTAGCAATTTAATACACATTTTATGGCAAATCATTAAAATTGATATTTTGATATTTAACAGTACTTGAAGTAAACTTTATAAATCTGATGATTTATACTTAAAGTGTATGTAGGTGGGATGAAAAGCCGACGATCAATTGAAAATTTTGACCTTTCGTATTGAAGATATGGATTTTTTCCCCAAAACACCAAAAAAAATAGGTCTTTTGGGAAAAAATCCATATCTTCAATATGAAAGGTCAAAATTTTCAATTGACCGTCGGGCTTTTCCTCCCTGCTACATACACTTTAAGAATATATCATTAGATTTATATAATTTACTTTCGAGGACTGTTATATATCAAAAATTTGAAAAATATCAAATTTTTATAATTTGTCATAAAATTTGTATTATATTGTGATTTTCAAAAATGAAAATTATTTGATATCAGAAAGACATGCTTCGTATTCAGAATGCAATTCGATAGGTCTGAGGTGCTCTCATGTCCTACAAAAAATACTGTCGAAACGCAATAAACGCTCATGTTAGATCCCTTAATAGAAGCTATCTTTGCAGCTGTAGTTAAAACAGTTGTCATGTTCTTATTTGACACAATGCTTTTTTATATATTTTTGTTTACATGTTATATTATAGGGTCATCAACTTTGAATGTAAGAAAAGTCAGTGGCTTTCATGGAAATGTGTCTTTACTTACCTGTCCTGAGCCATAAGATAGGGATAACACTATGTCCATATTAAAATACCCTCTAATTATATGGATACAGCTTCACATTTTCAATATTTCGGGATTCATTCTTGCAGGAGGGGTGTCAACCAAGACTTTGTCAATCTTTTGATTTATTCCCTCAAGCATGAGAAATATAGGGTACCTTAAGCACAACTAGTTCTTAGATATCAATAGTGAGTTTTTTAAATACCATAAGAAGAGAGTAAAAGAGAATATATTTTTTCTTTGTATCGCTGCAACAGAAGTTTAGGAATTATTATCTTTACAGGTATAAGATATTTCCAAGAAATTGCATGCAAGGTACCACCCTTCAAGGTAATGTTTGAAATACTGATTTTAAGTGAAGACTACTAAAGTGTTCCTGATGGGACTTGTGCCCACTGTAAAGGATGAAGTTGTGATTATTTTTTGTGTATTCTTTTTCCTGTAGTTTCTGTTGAATCAACTGGAGTGCTTCCCCCTGAGACATTGGTATCAGAAGCCATCAAGATCCTGATGAGTAAATGCAAACAATTTAGCTCAGAACTTGGTCAAATTGATGCACAACAGACATAATATGAGATCAATACACTGGACATGAGAGCTGAAAGTTGCTGGAATAGCTGAATATCTATGATTTCAAGATATATACAAATTGATTCATTGCAGTATGCAGCTGATGAAATTGGATTATACTCGGATCAGCTCATAACAGGCAGGACTCATAATATCGTGAATTGATATAGAATGGCGTACACAGAACTGGGTGCAGCACCTACACAAACTGCGCTTTGCATAGTGTGTGACTGATGTGCGTTTTTGTTAATTTACACAGGCCTAAGTTTTGACTTGATTGACAGAATGATTCTTGCCTATTACAAGCTGATCATAGTATAGTTCAAAATCAATCCAGTGAACTTGCTATGATGTGACAATTCCACTTGCAACCAAGATTGGAGCAGAGACACACAATTGTTTGAGTCTCCCCATAAAAAAAAAAAAAAAAAAGGAAAAAAGCCATTGACTGTATACAATCTGATTTGGGTCTAGGCGCTCAAGTAAGTTATTTTCATGGGATACCTACAATTATATAAGTAAAGTCAAACAAGATGGTTTCCATGCACACTGTTCTAACCCAGGAGCTGTTGCACAAAGGTTAAAGCTATTGCAACTCCATCCCCAGATGTTTTGTCTTCAACTTTATTCAGATATATGATGCAATCTTATGCTACTTGCATCATTTATAGGGCTGGCGACATGTCGGGAAAAAGTCAATCCCGACGTTGATACGTTGTTGACAAAGACAACAAATCAGATCAACCAAATTGACCAATGATCCTGACTGTCAAAACACTGTAATCGTCACAAAAGTAAAATCAAAGTATGAAAAAACTCCGAAAAAGTAGGGATTACCATTGAATACGCGTTATGCTTGCTCATTAACATAAAATGTGCTCTCGAATAGGGGCAATTTTGGAAAAGAAGGTCGGGGAGATGGTGCAGTATTCCATTTTTGTTCTCTTATTAAACTTTTGCAGCGCTAGCCATCGCAATCATTGTGTTTTTTTTTTCCTTCTTGCTTGTCGACAATTTGACTAGTATTGTTGACTGTCGGGAAAATGTGCCTTGTCGACAACATTGTCGACAAAGGCCTTGTCGATGACAGCCCTAATCATTTATAAATTGTTTCATAACTTAGTGATTTCTGCATCATTTGTCATCACTTATATTTCTAATTAAAGATAACATCCTTGAACACATTGTGGTTATCTGAATTTTTGAAACTCTACTCTCACTTAATTCTTTAGTTATAATTAACTGGCAAAGTCGCTAAGTCAAATTTTAATGTTTGGTCAATTTTTGGAAATAAGGACCACAAACATGTTATGCATTCTAATTTTTGGACATAAAATATGAAACTTCTTGATATGAGCAAACTCATAGCCTGTACATTGTTAGTCTCCTATGCAGCCAGTTTGGTTATGCTCTCTCCACACAAACAGTCTGCCAATGACCACGTATACGGCATTTCTGAATAGCTAAGATGGCGACAATGCAAAGTCTATGAGAACCCGATCAGCAGCGCTGCATCCGGGAACTTGATTGCCCGTGGGTTGAACTCCTGGCTGAATAATCAGATATGGGAAACAGCTAGCCAATCAAAAAGACCTCGTACGTTGTCATTGGCAGACTGTTTGTGTGGAGGGGGCGGAACCAAACTGGCTGCTGTGGAGACTAGTACATTGTACTCACAATTTTTATTAATGCTTAGACTTGTCCCAAGTCTTTGAATTTTGAGTTTTGTGACTGAAGTTGTAAGAAAACATGCAAAATTGCATGTTTTTGGCCTATTTCCCCTCAAATTGCTAAAACTGCTGACTCAACCTTAACCAGATCCATAACTTAATTGGGATTCCAGGTAAAAACCACATGTGCCTGCTCACGGTCAAAATTTTTTTTATTGCATGACGCGAAGGGGCTTTGGTAGTAGGTTACAAAAAGTCACATCAAAAATTCCTCCGGAGCTTGTTGCCATAGCAACGGCAGATTTTATGATTTTAGCGGTTTTTGCTTATTTTGGGGTGAAAATAAGAGAAAATATACACTTTTCTGAATTGCTCTTGACTTAAAATTTGAGGTCAAATTAAAAAGCAACCTTATCACCATAAAGTACCATCTTTGCACTATTCACAGGTGTAAAAAATATTTCAATAATATTTCCCCATGTGCAATTTTAGGGATGGGCAACATTGACATTTTAGCACTTTTGAAAAAATGACATTTTTACCCTATCTTTGAAGTCAAAAAACCAATTTTGCTTGAGCACCCAGAATTATTTTCTCTTTGGTGGTACTTGAGCAGACATTGCCCCTTCCAAATCTGGTAAAAAAACTCTGGGGCTATTTGTCCTGTAAAGCCAGTGTTGCCAGAAAGTTTGCCAACTTTCAAAAAAATGCATTTTTCGAAATAATGCATTTTCTACATATTTTCTCATATAACTTTTTATAGGACCAACTTAATTGAAATATTGACCCTTTCCGTACAAGATTTGACACACAACTGCTTCCGGAAGCAACACTTAGAGGCTGCAGAAGAGTCGTGTTCTGCAAAAACCGGTATTGCCAGAAAATCCGACTTTTTAAATCTATAGATATTTCCAATAAGCGCATTTACTACAGGCTCTAGGGAGGAGTTCGTGTACATGACTCTTTTACATGAGCATTTTCATGTTATATAAATTATGCAAAGACCTTCAAAAATTTTGAGTACAAAAATCAGATCAAGTGCAATCAAAAATGGCATCCAAAATGGCCGCCAAATAGGGATTTTCCATTAAAACACACTATAGCAACATACAAATGATCTAATGATGAAAAAATATTGATACAATATGCTTCTAATCAACGGAAATACATATATGCCCATTTTGTTTCATTCCGATTTAAAAAATTCAAAATGGCGTCCAAAATGGCCGCCGGAATAGCCTATTTCCATTGAAATACACTAGAGCAACATGAAGTTGATATAATAATAAACTATTCTCAGTGGAATTAATTTTTATAACCAAAGGAAATAAATATGCACACAATTTGTTTCACACTATAGCAACATACAAATGATCTAATGATGAAAAAATATTGATACAATATGCTTCTAATCAACGGAAATACATATATGCCCATTTTGTTTCATTCCGATTAAAAAAATTCAAAATGGCGTCCAAAATGGCCGCCGGAATAGCCTATTTCCATTGAAATACACTAGAGCAACATGAAGTTGATATAATAATAAAGTATTCTCAGTGGAATTAATTTTTATAACCAAAGGAAATAAATATGCACACAATTTGTTTCATTGGTATCTCTCAAATTCCAGTGTTGCCAGAAAGTTTCCAAATTTTTTAAACTGCATTTTTCAAAATAATGCATTTTCTACATATTTACTCATATAACTTTTTACACGACCGACTTAATTGGAATATTTACCCTTTGCATACAAGATTTGACACACAACTGCATCCGGAAGCAACACTTAAAGGCTGCAGAAGAGTCATATTCTGCAAAAACCGGTATTGCCAGAAAAGCTGACTTTTAAAATCTATATTTCCAATAAGTGCATTTTACATAATTAAATTTATTTAATTATTTTAACTGTTACCGTTATTTTATCTAGCTTTATCTGTACATATGCTAGCACGATCTCATACAGATTTTGAAACTTGGGCTTGGTGTTGCCAGATAGTATGAAAAACTGCTGTCACCCAAAGACCCCTTAATTTTCCTTTCAATTTGTCACCCAAATACCCTTATATATATCCATTTGAACA
Organism: Amphiura filiformis; assembly: GCF_039555335.1. Classification (NCBI taxonomy): domain Eukaryota; kingdom Metazoa; phylum Echinodermata; class Ophiuroidea; order Amphilepidida; family Amphiuridae; genus Amphiura; species Amphiura filiformis. The sequence continues at coordinate 19,061,289 of NC_092632.1, read as the reverse complement.
GCTAGCAACCAGTCACCTATCACTGATTTTGTTACTTCTTTTGAAATAACAAAGCCATCAAAAACATTTGAAGCCATTTAGAACTAGTTTTTTTACATTTAATTTGACTTTTTTCTTTTGTCTTTTCAGTTCGGTGAAAAGTATGGAGAGTGCAGAGATGTAGCCTAGTCAACTCCCGTAGCATAGCTGTATAGTCTAGTCAAATTTCCTATATAGCCTTTCCCTAGTTAACTTTATAGCTATAGCCAAGTTAACTTTTTCAACATAGCTGTAGCCTATATTAAACTTTTGTAACGTAACTGTAGCCGAGTCCACTTTCCTATCATAATTAGTACTAGTAGTACTTACAATCGTTTTGCAAGGATGGATTATGTATTACTAATAAAGCCATGACCATGCATGTTACCAAGAAGCTGGTTGATGAAGACACATTTATCATGTGACCAGTCAATGTCATAAGAAGTATACCATGAAATCCATTCTAGAAATAATATCAAAACGGAATCCTAAGACTCAAGACCAAAAAGCATCTCAGTAGAACTACATAGGTGTTACAAAACCCAGTTATCCGACATCCGCCTAAAACAGTTTAATTGTCTCTAGACATTGCTAGAATGGATTTTAGGCTATTATTTCTGATAACATTGATTAGTCACATGATAAAATAAATGTGTCTCAATCAACTAGCATTGGCTTCTTGGTAACATGGTCATTATGTATATATTTCACCGACTCTCGCATTCTTTTACCATTGTTGGTACTTGTACCATTGCTGGTGCTTAGTGTTATCACCATTACCCAAAAAAAAACCCTGTATTTGGACATAGACCCTATAAACTCATATCTAGGGTCTATGGTGTGCAGCATTTTACGAAAGTAGAGTTCTGAAAGACTCCTGATTTTTATAATTTCAGCTGTAAAAGACCCTAAATTGGTCATTCCTTACATTATATAGGTTATTCCAGACGATTTTCAACCAGAAAGTTAAGAAAGACCCTTGATTCTAACCGTTTGCAGGTCCGAAAGGCCCCCTTTTACCGGTTCGCCGTCAGCTCCCAAAGACCCACCATCTCCAAATTTCAGTGGAGCATCAAGCAAAACATCATGGGAAGTGGGATTGCTTTATTAGCCAGAATCCATCCTTGCAAACAGATTTTAGGTACTAGCACTCAGAAGTTAGAAAAATTGACTCTGCTACATACCAGCTACGTTACGAAAGTTGAATAGGCTACAGCTATGTTGAGAAAAGTTAACTGGGCTATAGCTATATTAAGATAGTTAACTATATAATAGGCTACAGCTATAATAGGAACGTTGACTAGACTACAACTACTAAAGTTCACTATGCTACAGCTTTGTACTCTCCAAATAAGTAATCATGGCATCACACTGCTTATTCCATTTGGCTCACGAATCGGAAATATGAATTCTATTTGTATTTTTGGCGGCCATTTTGGATTCCATCTTGAATTGCAGAGATTCAAATGAAACAAATTGTGTGCATATTTATTGCTTTTAGTTATAAAAATTAACTCCATTGAAAATACTTTATTATTATATCAATGTCATGTTGCTCTAGTGTATTTCAATGGAAATATGCTATTCCGGCGGCCATTTTGGACGCCATTTTGAATTTTAAAAATCCGAATGAAACAAAATGGGCACATATTTATTTCCGTTGATTAGAAACATCAATTGCATCGATATTTTTTCATCATTAGATCATTTGCATGTTGCTATAGTGTGTTTTAATGGAAACCCCTATTTGGCGGCCATTTTGGACACCATCTTTAATTGCACTTGATCTGATCTTCTTACCCAAACTTTTTTTGAAGGTCTTTGCATATATAACATGAAAATGCAAGGTAAATTTCTGAAAGAGTCATGTACACAAACTCCCCCTAGAGCCTGTAGTATGCGCTTATTGGAAATATAGATGTAAAAAGTCAGATTTTCTGGCAATACCGGTTTTTGCAGAACACGACTCTTCTGCAGCCTTTCAGTGTTGCTTCCGGAAGCAGTTGTGTGTCAAATCTTTGCATAAAGGGTCAATATTTCAATTAAGTTGGCCGTATAAAAAGTTATATGAGTAAATATGTAGAAAATGCATTATTTGAAAAATGCATTTTTTGAAAATTGGCAAACTTTCTGGCAACACTGGCTTTACAGGACAAATAGCCCCAGAGTTTTTTCACCAGATTTGGAAGGGGCAATGTCTGCTCAAGTACCATCAAAGAGAAAATAATTCTGAGTGCTCAAGCAAAATTAGTTTTTTGACTTCAAAGATAGGGTAAAAATGTAATTTTTTTCAAAAGTGCTAAATTGTCAATGTTGCCCATCCCTAAAATTGCACATAGGGAAATATTATTGAAATATTTTTTACACCTGGGAAAAGTGCAAAGTTGGTACTTCATGGTGATAAGGTTGCTTTTTTGATGTGACCTCAAATTTTAAGTCAAGAGCAATTCAGAAAAGTGTATATTTTCTCTTATTTTCACCCCAAAATAAGCAAAAACCACTAAAATCATAAAATCTGCCGTTGCTATGGCAACAAGCTCGGAGGAATTGTTGATGTGACTTTTGTAACCTACTACCAAAGCCCTTTCGCCTCATGCAATAAAAATTTTTGACCGTGAGCAGACACATGTGGTTTTTACCTGGAATCCCAATTAACTCCTGATTGGTATGTCACATAGTAAGAATTTATTACGAGGTTTGATTTTGATGGATGTGGCATTCGGAAATAACATTATGGACAGTTGCTACTTGGCTGGATGATGGGATCCTACTTGACAAACATTCTCAGTATGAACATGTGAATAGCCACAGGATTATTAACTACCAAGTACCACCTTTTATTTATTTATTTATTTATTTTTTTATTTATAACATTCGGCCGAAGCCAGGCTAATCCCAATAGTGCTCAGAGGCTACTAAATTTAAGGGACGCCATCCGGATATGACGGGACAGGGATATGGGAAGAGGTCCGATTTTAGATGCAGGAGGAAAACCGGAGCACCCGGAGAAAAACCTGCGAGGGCGAGCATGGATCGGCAACCAAACTCACATGTGGCGCCGCGGGGAATTGAACCCGGGCCACAGTGGTGACCCCGTTTACGATGTTTTCAGAGGACCGACGATCGGAGAATCTCAGATCATGTCTAGGTCCTCGTTATCATACATTGAGGTCCTTGTTATGTCATCATGCTCAAAGTCCTCGAAAGTAATAGCAATACATACACAAACGTCCAACTCCATACGCCCCACAAAAACTTAATACTAGGCCCTACTTACCCTGTTTTTGTTTTGTTTATTCCCCCTGTTTTTGGTTCGTTTATTCACCCTGTTTTTGTTCTTTAAATTACTTTACCTAACTTTTTTTTTAAATGAATTATCTTTATAATATATCAATAAAGAGCAAATTATAAAGCCAGTTCGTCTACAACCAATGCGTGATGATAGGCCTAGCTCGTGTTAATTCGGGTGAACTGACCATGGCGTGACGCGTGCGAAACAAGAACCTTCAAACCATTAACAGTTAGGAAAATAATTTGGGAGACACTAATTAGGTTGGACATGCTTGCTTACATGTTCTTTTTCAAACAGGTCTGCAGCTCCCATTTCTCTTGAAAATTTTTATCATGTTTTCCAATAAAGTACTTTCCACACGATTGGAGAAATGAAATGTTTGTTAGTTTCTTTTCATTGTGTTTTTGATGGTAGATAATTAATTTCTTTCACTTCAATATTTAAAAAAAAAATTTCCTTAAAAGGAAGGTGAAGAGTTTTAGATGTAACGATTTTCTCAATAAATTTAGGATTGAAATTGGAAGATATTAAAATCCAAGGCAAATTTGGAAAAATAAAAATTGATTTCCAAGTTGTGCTGAACCTCTTGGGATTTGGTTATTAAAATCTATGCCAAAACCAAATCCCAAGAGGTTCAGCACAACATGGAAATCAATTTTTGTTTTTCCAAATTTGCTTTGGATTTTAATATCTTCCAATTTCAATCCTAAATTACCAAAACCAAAGGAAAACTTTGGATTTTATGCTGACAGTTTCACTAGAAGACTTCTGGCTTTTTCAAGTGTTGTTGAAGTCGGCAGAAAAATGTTGTTTTAGACAAATAATGCAAAGCTTCTATATCTCAAGATCATTTGTGACATCTCCATATCATGTTGCATATCAATAAACAGCAAATTTCTTCCGCTTTACAATGACACCACTTTTGAAACAATCACATTTTCATGGCTGAGTACACGTCTTGTGAATGTGCCAAATTGACCATTATTCTGTGCAACAAGCTGCAATCCCATATCTTTGCAATATGGGACCTCAACCCGATTGAACACTTGTGGGACCAGCTTGGTCGTGCTGCGTGTGCCAGAATAGCCAGTGCAACCATGTTGAATGACTTACGATGAATCCTGGTTGAAGAATGAAATGCCATCCCACAGCAATGTGTGACTAGGCTGGTGAGCAGTATATGAGGTGCCAGACTGTTGTGGCTGCGTATGTTTTTTTCCACCCACTATTGAGGATAGTGACTAGTATTGTTTGAGCACAGAATGGCCAATTTCGCACATTCTGTTTGAGACCCAACTACATTCACAAGATGTGTACTCAGCCGTAAAAAAGGTGATTGTTTCAAATATGGTGTCATTGTAAAGGGGAATAAATTGCTGTCCATTGATATGCAACATGATATGAACATGCCACAAATAATCTGAGATATGCTTTTAAAAACTTTTGTTGGGTGTTTTTAGGGTACTTCCTCCTAACGTAAGGTTTCAGCAATATCAGGCATTTTAATATACACCCCCAACATCCCTGCAATAAATTTTTGGGAACTGGAATCTCAAAGTAACTGAATGCTATAAAATTCTTTAAGGGGGAAATTATATGGATCAGAAAATACACAGTAACAAGAACATAGTTTAAATTGATCTCAAACAAACAAGATTTGCTACATTGTGTACCCATCATCTCTCGCACCACCATCAATCGGATGCCTAATGAAGTCTTATGGTTTCAGATGCAACGTAGCAAAGTGAATCTAGATCCAGAATTAGATTAATTTAATAAATGTTTCGAACTTACTGAATGAACAATCGACACCAAGAAACACAAGGACCATATCAAGTACTTTCAAATAATTTATTACAAAAGCTTCTTCACTACATTTTTTTACTTTGACAATAGTAACCATGACAACGAGATGATTATAGAGTATAACTAGCATCTATCTACCCATGATTTGTTGCACCGATGTGAAAGCTAAGTATACAGACTGACAGACGGACGGACAAATGACCTGTCCATCAGCAGTTTGTTGTAGTAGCCATGGATTCCTTGCATTTAGTTAATCAGAAGTACAGCAAAAGCAGCCAAAATGTCTACACTCTTGTAAAAATGAGCTATGTCAAGAATGAAATGGGCTATTCCATTTGAAATCCATACACCCCTATGGAAGATATGAACTTAATCTTCTTATACAGGGGGTGTAGATTTCAAATGGTGTCATCCATTCAGGTAATCCCATTTGAAATTCACACTCCATGTGTGGAAGATTAAGGTTATGTCTTCCATAAGGGGTGTATGGATTTAAACTGGAATACCTCAATAACTCCTCCCTCTCAGGGAAGTGCAGTGCAAAGATGCACCTTTCTGATTTGACAGCAACCCACCTTTACCTAAAGGCTGCCCCACATAAGTACAATGCAGATGTAAGAATTTGTAGGCCATGTGAAATTAAGTCAAATCTATGCCTCATTAGGGATCACCATGAAATTCTAAAATGGCTCAATGGTGAAATTCACATTGGGGTCATCATATTGGATAATTTTGCGAGCATAAATTGTATAAATACATCTGACCTATTCAATCCAATTTGAATTTGGCTCCATTAAATCACAGTTGCTACAGGTAAGATGTATTGTACGTGACACAGTTACTGCATAGACGGTAATTTTCACAAAGGTTTTATTTTCGAGTTAAAATTTTTAACAACACACAAATATGAAATTTTGTTATGATAACATTGATAATGCAAGATTTTACGAACATATCAACACACAAAAAAGCCTTGTGTGTTGGAAATAGCGAAAAATGTCTGCACATGAAAATAACCACTTGCCGGTATACAGTATTTCAAACACCTGTATCCTACAGCTATTTACAACATTATGTCATCAATTGTGGAGGAAGATTGCCAAATCAAGTCAAAGGTGGTAATCTGCATGCAAAAGCACAACGCATGCTTATCATCTGGCCAAGATTTACTAGCAATCCAGGTTAACGCTAATTGAAAAGCACTCTCAATTACTGTCATTACTAATGGTGTGGGGGAGGGGGTACAGTTACAGTGACTGCTTCTGCGGATGATTCTTCAACAGATTTTGAATATCATCATCTGCCTTCCCATGGAAATAATTACACTGCTTTGGGCAATTTTCTTGACAATTGTGACACAGACATGTTGAGGATCAATACAGCATCCAATCTGCCCTCAAGCAATTATATATTGCATTATAGTAGGGGTACTTAACTGTGCAGCACATTTCATTCCACATTTCCAACAAAATATGGTGAAAAAGAACTTGATAAAGCAGTTCAGGTAAGACATTTTTTTGACATAGGCTACATAAAGTTTTTAGGCTATTAGCTACTCCCCCAGTGTAGAAAGTAAATGACTGATCGTAAATGTGCATGGGCACGTGGCGCTTGTGATTCATTTTCCTTTAGAATTTGGAGGCCGATTTGCTTTTTAGAGTCAAAGGAACGCAGTTTGCTATCCATAGGATCATAATGATTAATAATAAAAAAGCACACTATATAAACAAATTTAAAATACTCAGTACTTGAAACACAATGCAAGGAAACCATAGCTTAAAATTCAATAAGAATCAATTTACATGGCACTATTTGTAAGGTAATACTTCAAACAATTGCTGCCTAAACACTCTTGAAAATTGTCAACAATAAAACATCCATTTTTTTAAATAATTTATAATTTTTATTTGACCTACAACACATTTTTGATATAGTTATGTGATATAGCAAAATGAGCCATTTCCTAAGAAAAACCAATTTTCATCTTTTTTCATCAAATACCTCAGCCCACTTAAACAGCTACGATACACTGAAAATCGAACATTTATTTTTCAGCAAATGATTCAAAGAAGAAAATGAAACAGGACTTATCTCGGAATCAGTTTTAGTAACTACCGACTCATTTTGCTTTATCACGGGTTGATTTCACTAATAGTTATGATGTGTCGTAAGTCCTTGAACCCATCATAAGTACAAACACATAACTCTTAATATATTAAAGCAATGCTGTAACATTTCTATAAGAAATAGAATTGTATTTCTTTTCCATAAATAAGACCTTCCTGCATGCCATGTATGTACATTTGTACAGTATTATTAACATAGCGTGTGCGTTTGACTAAACATTTCGATTGTAATAATTAAAGGATATACTCCACCGTTTAATCAAAATCTGAGATTCTGTCACAACTGCAGCACAGAAAGCCTTGATTTTTGCAGGGTATGTAAGTTTACTAAAGTACATTACAATCTTGAAAAATCACAATTTTGAAAAAACATTGAGGGGGTCCGCAGCAAATGTTACCATATACTTTAATTCTATAGAAGAGTTATGATGGGTGTGGGTTCTAGACTTACGAGGCATCATAAATCATTGTGAGTTCAATCCCACATCACATTTGGTCTGTACAAACCATCTAGAAAAAAGAATAAAAAATGCCATCACACAGATTAGTTTACTTACAAAAATCCTGCATATGGCACATCCATTTTAAAAATGACATACTGTTAGTGGCATTTTTTCTGCAAGTTTGTTGTCCAAGAATTTCAAACATAGTGCTGGAGGGGTCCATGAAAGTGCAATGATGGCACAAACCACTAATTAATTTCTAAACCTTTATAATTATCTTTTTGTTTTAAGTTTACTATGGACCCACACCTTAACATTTAAATGTATATTTCTTTCTGTTTGCACTAGTTTAAACATTTTAAAACCTCAAAAAGGAAAAGCAGCACAATTTTTATGTCTGTATTAATTTGATATGAATTGAATAAATAATTTAAGCCTTCACAAGGTAAACAATTATTATTAATTAGAGTTGTGTACAATACTTTAAGTAAACAATTATAAGAAATTTACAGGCTATAACAACTGACCAATATATTAAAGTATAAAACATTGCCATCATTATTTTCTCAACATATTACATCATATGTTTCATAAAACAATACTGAATTTCAATATGACATAATAACCACTGAGAAATATTTACTGTAAGATATTTCTGAAATGTCAGTCCCTCATCAAAACCAAAAATGTCATTCCAAGGGAATGAACAAATATGACGAAGACACTTGCTACTTTGTGAACAATTCACTTGGATACCTCACCCCTACCAAGTGCATTTTTCATGCACATTAAAATTTTGGCCAAGTCATAGTTTGTAACATTCCACATTCATTTTCATACAATCATATCCCTGTAAACCACCTTGAACTTTTGTAGCAACATTAGGCTGAACCTTAGAATTTTGCAGTCCCAATTGGATTAGATTTTAAGTCTTGAATAGTGTGTACATGTATTCAATGTGACTTATAATAGTCTAATGCCAAGTCGCTAGAAGTCTCATCATGGTCTATTATAGTCTGATTAAGTAGTTCTTTGTGACCAGCTGTAGAAATATTAACTCCATGGGTACTACTGTCTTTCTTAGAGAGCCCCTGATTTGTTTATTCAAATATAATTATCCAAATAACCAATCAAAATAGAGCTTTAAGATCACTCAGCAATTGTAAGCTTAATCCCCAAGATCTAGCATCTATTCTTACCATATCTTTGATTGGCTCCATACAAAATAGCTCTCAGAGTGACAATTTGGGGATTAATGCTGAAATTGTTGTAAAGCAATGCTTAATAAGTACGTAGATAAATAAATGTAGTAAATATTTCTCAGTGAGTTCATACATCAAACCTGCAGCCAACAAAACTGAGAGAGAAAAATCAGCATCTGTTTTGGATGCTACAACATCCTATTTCATACATAAATTTTCACATTTTCATTTGCATAATACTTCTGATTTTTATTCATTTTTTTGTGTAACACATATGCCAATTTGGCACACATACAGAAATACAAATGAGATGTAATGCGGGAACAGGATTAAGTGCGACGGAATAAAATCATAACTTTGGAAGGAATATTAATCAATAATACATTTATGATGAACATGGGAAAAAACACCTTTTCTTACAATCAAATACTGTCTAGTGATATACCCATACACACCCACCCATGGTTTGTACTGTCACATAATAATTCCGACAATTGCATCCGCTCCTGGCCTATATTAAAGTGAAAGCACTAAATCAGCATCCTACTATCAACAGCAATTATCCATATACAACATTCTTTACATCATTTAAGCTCTTTTAAAAGCAGCAACTGATTTCACAGTATAAATCAGACAGTTCCACCACCACATGTAAATAACTCTGAATTCGTAATGCTGAGGATTAACCCTTATCCTACAAGATTTTCATCTGGCATAGTAAAACATTTGTATTTACACCAACATGACTTTGGCTAACCACAGAGCCATCCTTTGCACTGATTTTAGTTATACCACCACCTTACCATGGGTCCTCATATAAAAGAACAAAACTGGAAAATTGCCAGACTTATTTTTAAGTCACCACATATGCAGCAGGCTGTCCGATTCATACTTAAGCTGCAACATCACCACATTACTCTCCCCAGTCTCCAAACTAATCATCATCTAACTTCAATTCTAAAACAAATATAACAGGGAATTACACAACCGATCTCTTTCAGTTATGGGTGATCCATGGGTACACTTCAAATGCTCACATATATAGTACCAAATCCTTAGTGTACATGCCTATGCGGTCTTCCAGTTACCATGTGTTCACCTAGTGGGTAGTTATAGGCCAATAGAAATATCAAGATACTCTACAGGAAACAGTGTAATCATAGACCCTATAAGGGATGGGTCTATGGTGTAATTGTGAAGTTGCAGCCTTATGTTTAAACATAAAGATGGGATTATAGCTGTAATTTTTGGATGGTTTTATCAGTTTAAAAAATAAGGCAGCAGAGCAACTGACAAAAATGGTCAGTAGCATTTATTCTGTCACACTCATATAATATGTATAAAAGTTGCATAAAAATGATGAGGTCATCTAGAAAATTCTAGGGATAGATCTGTCTATTTTTAAAAAAAATACATGTTGAATTAAGGTGGCAGACTTTTGTGAGATCTTTGGGATGCAAATATCACATAGCCATACCTACCTCAGTATCCAATACCAGAAGCTATCATAATTTTGGTGTTGGATTTAGATACTTGAGATAGGTATGGACACCAACTCAAGATATACTGCAAGTCTTTCAGAAATTAAACCCCTTTTGTCATAAGATTCACTTCCAAATAAGATCACAGTTAAAATGCACTTTGCCCTACTCTCTCCATTGATATCAATATTACAGTGGATCTCTAGCTTTGGGTCAGAGCATAAAGGCCAATATATAGTTTGACATTTTGTCATTGCAGCAGTGTTTTCCGCTGCGGGACAAATTTGCCACAGTGATAACTGTTGGAATGAAAAAGAAAGCCCACAACAAAATTGGCAGCGGAGAGCAAAAAATGTTATGTTTCTCGCAGCGGAAAAATATACTCAAAAACATGTGACTACATACTGGCCTTGAAAGCTTTATGACACTTACAATCAGGCAAAAGTACCGCTGAATAAGATCATTTCAATAGATGAAAGTCTTCAATGAATGCCAATTCTTATTTATAAATTCACAAATTGACACAATTTATTTGATTTTGTTCTTCATGTAGCAGCCAATTACTTCTACATACAATATTTATCTAGTAGACTATCATAGTCAAGTATAACTTAATACTGATGTCACCAGATCAGCAAACTTTTCTTGCGATTCATAGTTTTGGGTAAATATCACATTTCAGTATTCTATATTTATTTTGCACAAATATTTTAACACTTTTTACAGATTCCATTTAGAGGTCTATCCTAAGCTCTAATTCTGCTCTTGATAGTCCTATCACTAGGCTCTCAAATAACCTCATCTGCCAGGCACAGTTATTTGACCCCAATATGCTTGCACATTCATAAAATGAACTCTGCATGTGTTTGGTACAAACTCATACTCCACGTCTTGAGGTCAACTTCTGATATGATAGCTGAATTGGAGGTCGTTGATCTATGCCATTGCAGATGAGATCATTTAGAGCTCATAATGTACTAATCTGCACCATTTTATTGGGGTCACAAGTAGAAAAGTTTCCTTTAGATTCACAAAATAACTGACTGACTGAACAACAACCTATTTAAAAATCTACTAGACTTTCTATGACATGTATAATACAACATTTATAATCATAATCTGTACAAGGCAGGCCTATGGCCCATCAATTATTATAGGTACATATACAACATTTCACAAATATTCACACACACTTACACTTCGCATACTCTCTTGATCATTTGGTTTCACTGAACCCTGATATTATTTTGGTGATTTTGTAGCTATGTGCAGCTTATATAACAAGCAGCTAGTACTCTCAAAATTACAGTACTCCATTTTTACAAATAAATTTAATTGATGTAAAATTATTCCCTCACATTTTAATCTTAATTTTCACATACACACCCTCATACTGGTGATGCAACTTCATAAGCTTCACACCGAACAACAAATTTTGATAAATTACACAGCACATGCCTTTATACAATATTCAAATCATGTTTAAAAACTTTGGTTTCTCTCTTGCATAATAAATAGTCAAGCGTGTGGGTGTACATAGTAAAATTAAACTGACTAAACAAGTACTACAATTTGTATTAATTTGTGCTCAAAATCATGTGAACCTTGCCGATTTGCTTTATAAACAAATTTGAATGCAACAGATGACTGCAAATGTATAATACAAAGTCACTTTGCAGCAACCTCAATACAAAACATGTCAAGATTAAACAAAAAAGAAGAGGTCTATTCAATTTTTGGCATAGCATATTTTGATTGATTTGAGTGTTTATAAAGTTACTGTTATTAAAAGAAAAGTAAATAACATTTGATGTGAGGCTCCAAAACATTCTGTGAATAATATTGATCTTACCTCATGAGAATATATCCCATCCCCAAAAGGAACATAAAATAAGTACTAAAATACATCTCATCTTCTTTGAAACAATATAAGATTTGGTTCAATTGCAAACACTGTGACACATACACTATCATATGCTATACCGCTTGTTTTGACAAGGGACAACTGGGGATTAAAGCAAAGCAATACATTTTCTTTCACAAATTCAGTTTGGACCACAGAAAGTTCTAAGTAGTAGAACACAATGTTCTACTAACTCCATAGCACAAAATATCATACATAAACAATAATATCAGACCAAACTCCAACAAGTTCATGGAATACAAAAGATCTGCGAAAAAAATTCTGGAAGACATGATCCTCCATAAGATTGATATGACTGTCGTGTTCATATATAGATAAAGAACACTCAAGACACATGCTAGTATATTATGATAGTTTTCCATGGTTTACCATTGTCAAGTGAACAAAGGGAAACACCATAATCTGCATTCTAACACAGGGTTAAACATATCCATTCAAAGTCATAAAGTCAGTCCACAATTCACAACCGACTCACACAATGCAGGCCTGCTGAGTAATGTTTCAGTTTTGGCATAACATATTCTGCAGCATCTTTAATTGAGTGTGTTCACAAATTCATGGCTGGTATCCTTCAGCACAGAACATTTTGCACCAGAATAGTGCTTTATGTCGAATCCTTTGTTTTAGTGCAATCTTTTCTAATGTTGTCACATTATTGGTAATGTCACATTTTGCGTAGCTTGCAGCTACATCCCACATGTCCGCGACGTAAAAAGATGACACGTTAAGTTGCTGCAAATAAGATGAGTTGGTCATTGTTCTTTATACTGGCGTTAAACACTACTGTCTGCGGATACATCAGCCATAGCTAAAACCACATCGGAGAAAGAACATCGGTCCTTGGGACTAAACTCCCAGCAACGTGCCAGAACGACTTCAATTTCTTTTGGCATGCCTTCAGGTGCTTCCAAGGAAGCCTCTCCATCGGTCATGGCTTTCATGAAGGCGTCGTTATCCAGACTGCTATAGGGCAACTCACCCTGAGAGAAGACTTCCCAAACCAACACCCCAAATGCCCACACATCACTCTTGGTGGACAGATCATCATCAAACAAAGCCTCAGAAGGCATCCATCTTACCGGCATGAGGCATTGGTGATAGTCATGATACTCGGCACGATAAAGGTCCTTGCTGGTCCCCATTAAGGAAATTTTCACCTCCATGGAAGGGCTTAGGAGGCAATTACGAGCGGCAAGATCAGCATGAATAAAGCGGTTGTTGGAGAGATGTTCCATTCCTTGTGCTATTTGGTTGACGATGTCAATCTTCTGGGATTGGGTCAGAGGTGGTGGGTTGCTAGTGGTGCCATTCTCTCCACGAGTGGCACGCAAGTACTGTTTTAAATCTCCCTGCAATATCAAATATATAAGAAAATATATTAATATAATGGGTATTGACAGAGATCCAATGCAAAATATACAAAATAGTATGAAACATTGATTATTGTAATAGGAAGCCGATTTCTTTAACACTTTAAATTTGTTACTCTTCATGTAACTTACCCAATCTAGATACTCAGTGATCATAAGCTGAGGTTCAGCTTCTCTACACAATCCCAGCAGCTTTACTATATTGGCATGGTTCAATTTGGTGAGCATGTCTATCTCACGACGGAATTCCAGCTGCTGGTGTTCATCTCGTGTCTGGAGAGCTTTCACCATCACTGTGGTAGCTTCTTCACCATCTCGAATGCCAACAGCTCTGGCTAAAAACACTTCACCAAAGGCACCATGACCTGCATGGGTAAGAAAGTATAATATAATTATGAGATTAGACAAAATTTTAAACTTGGCTGATGTTACATATTGTCTAACAGTACTGTTTTGTAAGGCCCATAGGACCTCACTTATCAGAGAATATTTGCAGACAAAAAGCTACCCAAAGGTGAGCTATTTTAGCTGTTTTGAGAAACAAGATTCGTTCAATATGTGAATGAGCTGAGTTAAAGCTTATGAATGTAATACTCTAGCTTATTATACAATATGGACTACAATGCCAAGTACATATGGGACACCAAAACAAATAGTCGTGTAGCTGGCTGTGTGTATTAGTATTCTAAAAAATACCTCTACACTAGCTTCCAGGCATCTTGATACAGGCACGGAGCAAATATTGGGGGTATTCGGTTTCCCTCGGAATGCACTTGAGGCATTCATTGTCATGCAAGTGCGACATGGATGAAGGGCGCATTTGAGAGACGCACTTGATACGACCTGCACGCGAGTACCAAGATGCTTCAAATGAGACACAGAATTGTTTTCATTCGTCTCTGCGCAACGTCGGCAAGGACCCAAATACCCCCAAATTTCTCCCCACAGCTGACGCCCCGATAGTGTGTGGCGGTATAGGGAGTCCCGGTTCTCCTTCTCTAATTCTGTGGTACGCTCTAAAAATGTTAACAAGTGCCATTCTTCTCTGCCAGCAAGTGTAATATGTGACTTACCTATAACAGCTAAAGACTGTAGGTCATGCCTAGGGAACTGCATCTTGTCATAACTAGCTCGTCTAGCTGCCTTGTAATTAGGATTCACAGCCGCTGTATTATTTGCCACACTTGGGTTGCTACCATGATACTCATTTAGAGGCATGCCTTCTCCATTCGGAAGAGTCCCATTGGCTTTCTCCATGTTCTCTTCTTCTTTCATAAGACGTCTCTGTTTACGACGTCGGTGACGACACCACCACATGAGACCAATGACAAGGATGATGTAGGCTGCAGCACAACCGACAGCGATGGCGATTGTGCGGGTCATGAGCTCATTTGAGAAGGCACTAGCCGTAGGTGGACTTCCCTCTGAAATAACAAGCATCAAATGAAGCCATATTATTCCCACTTTAGTGACCGGATATCATTGGTCTGTGAAAGATTTATTCAATTTTATAAAAAATT
Source organism: Amphiura filiformis (assembly GCF_039555335.1). Taxonomy (NCBI): domain Eukaryota; kingdom Metazoa; phylum Echinodermata; class Ophiuroidea; order Amphilepidida; family Amphiuridae; genus Amphiura; species Amphiura filiformis. The sequence continues at coordinate 19,046,107 of NC_092632.1, read as the reverse complement.
GTAAGATTTATGGAAAGAGATAATTTTGCACTTCATCCTCATGTACATAGGCAAATATAGAGACAAACATAGAAAAACTATAATTTACTCACTTTTGATAGTTATAACTATTTCTGTGGTGTTAAGACCACCATTATTACCAGCCACACACTGATACCGTCCTCCATCTGTTGACAAAACTTGGTCCACTATTAGAGTACCATTTTTGTGTGATATAAAGTGTGATGGAAGCTTGGTAGGAGTAATAGCAGTCCATGTGATAGCAGGTGGAGGGTCTCCTCTGGCTTGGCAATCTATGTACAGTGAATATCCTTCATAACCAGTAGAATTCTTGGGGACTATGGTGAACTTGGGTTTCACTGAAATATTACAGACACAGGAAATTGGGGGTTAGAAATGTGTATAGACAAAATGCAATTAACATATTCATGAGACATAATAATAATGAAATTCGGTTGACCCCTTGATCCTTCCCCTCTTTCTGTATATCAAAGGTGATGGTGAGCTTTTATCAGTTGTCTAAAAGAAATTACCAAGGATTCTTAGTCAGTGGGAGTGGTCTAGTTCATAGACACATAATCTGACTGGACAATCGCATGATTTCGGGTGCCGTCTATCAGGCAGTAGACGACCCCCACATCATTATGAGTGTTGAAAACGCGTAACACGCGTGTAGAGGTACACATATGTATCGCGTTGTATGCGTAGATTAGTGCGGGATACACGCCGGCGCTAGCAGTACGTGCAACAAAATATGTGAAGTTGTAAACAAGTTTCGCTCATTTTATAATAAGGGGTATTTTTATGAAGGTAACTTAGTTTTTGCTTTAAAATAATAGTTTACAGTTATAAAAATAATATTGAACTGACTAAGAATGAGAATAAACGATAGGAATGTTTGTTCTTACTATCCTCTACCATGTGATAGACGACAGGCAGGTCCAATTTTTTTATCGTAGTGAAAATATTGGACCTGCCTGTCGTCTATCACACGGTAGAGGATAGTAAGAACAAAAATTCCTATCGTTTATTCTCTAAAAGAACTCCTTGTCCAGTTGTATTGACCTTTTTTCCCTATCTACTTTTAGAGTAATACTCTTTCACAGTTAGCTACTTATAGAATGTACCACTTTCTTCTATTTTTTAAGCCACTTTATAGTAAATGGGTTTATAACAGTCAAATACAAACTTTGTTTTTGATACAAGAACCAAAACTTTATAGAAATATGACAATTCTTTAATTAATGGGTTATGCCTCATCAAGTTTCTTTGAAATAAATGACGGGATTAAAAATGACTGTTTTGCTCCTGCTGTCAACACAACAACACAATGTGTTTGAACTTTGTATTTCACTCATAATGTTAGAGCACTTGTTTTGGTTGTTTGTGTTATGGGTCATCATTCCAAGTGAAAACACGCTTGAACCAGAACAGAACCCTGGATGCTTGTTGTGTCTGTTAGACAACAATTCCTATACATATATTTAAGTGACATTTAGTAAGCGCATAGTATGTAGGCCTAATGATTGGTTGGTAAGGCAACCAGACCGACAGTCGGCAACATCATTAAGCCCTGCCTTCTTACCAGTTAGCATGTGTTGATGGCGTACATACCCATAAATTACAGTTATTTTGATAAACCTTAAGTATCAAATTCTTTCCAAAATTGAATGACTTTATCTTTTAATCAAATCAGCCCCAATAGGAACATGCGAAATCTTTAGAAAATCAAAGATTTATGCACATTCTTATTGGCGATGGTGACATATCTGTAAATCTACATTGTCTACACTATGATTTATTCTACATCTACTAACATTATCAATTTGTCTTCATCAAGATGATTCACACATCACATCAATTGCCCAATAAAAATGCAATTTTCCGGGCATTAAAGAAGTTCTATATAGTATCAGCATGAGTCCACTGACAAATTGAAATGGATCTCACCAGTACCATTGTGAAGTATAGTAAATATACACTTGAAAGACAAACATTGAATGTTGAGGCTCAACTATATGTGAACTCTCACCACATGAACTGTACTATCAAATCTTGCCTTCTTTTTCCACAGAGCACAAGTTGTTATTTTGGATTGCTTAATTTTTCATACTTCAATGGCCTCAAGCAAAGTAACAGTTTTTGAAAGTTAATCAATCTTGAAGTAATTTGTGTACAGACTGACATGCAGATCACATCTAATAATGTCACATTCTGTGGTGTTTTTTCAGTTTACGAAGAAGTGAAAATAAACAGAGTGTGAAAATTTGTTGTGTTACATTAATAAACATAGGCTGTATGCTGGAATTTAGGTTGCTGCCAAGCATGTTTGTAGCATCACATTTCACTGTGTGGACCCCATGCTAGTACCAAGATCTACTCCTACACAACATACAAAACCTCTTTGGATCCCTAATAACTGATAATTAAAAAAGTTGAGACATAATATCTGTCTAATTCTCCATCTAAAATGACTCAAGTTTACAGGGTTGGAAATGGTACCTAGATACCATATCCTTTATCGTGTCCTTGTCTAGATAAGGCTATTAAAAGAAGGGGAAACATCTTTATCAAATACCTCCAATTCTTCATCTAAATGGCTCAAGTTCAAGGGTTTGATGGTTCAAAGGAGTAAGGGGCTATCATTTTCTTAGGAAGGGGGAGCCAAAATTGTCCAAAAGTCGGCATCAATAAAATTGCGATCCCCTCCCACCACCGATACACCTTACCCCCTAAACAGGCTGAAAATGTTGGGAATATTTGATTTTATGGAGTAGTATGGATTTTAAATGGAAAAGCCTACTTTAGCTGACCATCACAATTCACTTCTTACCAAACACATCCACTTTGACAGTTGCATTGATAATCTCTGTCCCAGCAGTTGCCACACAAGTATAATAGCCTGCATCACTCTTCATGGCTGGTTTGAAGATTATTGATCCATTCGCCATCTCGATATGTGATTGTGTGATAGCTGTGAAAGAGTCCCCATTTCTTTTGAACCACTGCACTTTGGGAGTAGTTGAGGCCTGGGCATTACATGTAAGCTTTTCTTCAACATCTTTTTCGAAGGTCTTACCGATTGGGTCTGGCGTGAATTTCAGAACAACTACATAAGGGAAAAGAAACAATAAATACTTAAGTACTGAAAACAAGAATGAAAAGTTTCAAATAACAAACAAAGGTGACAGACTACAACATTCATTAATTTCATATTCTTTGGTATGAGTTTTTGGGGAGCTTGGGTAGCACACTTTCTGTGAGGAGCTAGCATGCAAATTGAGAGCTACATGAAAAAACAACATACATATTATCTTTCATCATAAACCCTCACCCATTTGACTCTCAGATTATGCAATTGTTTTTGCAAAATCCTATGCCAAAAAAGATTAATTGTAGTAGTGTGAATTTATTTTGTCAATTCTCCTCAACAAGTCCCTTCATTTTGTCAAAATTGTACCTCATCTTGAAATGTACCTTTGCATTCCCCATCATTATAACTTGTATATAATTCCATCATACTTTAAACAAATTCACAATATCAAGGCCTCCAGAATGATTTCACAGGCAACAAGACCTATTTCAACCTACCATCAACAAGAAATGTAGCATGTGCCATCTTGTCGCCGGCTATGTTGGATGCTTTACAAACATACACCCCACCATCCTTCACCTGAACATTGTGTATTATCAATGAGCCATTCTCTGCAGTCTCAAATCGTTGGCTCTGTAACATCAATATGGAAAATATCATAGTAATATAAAAAAAATAGTAATAGCTACAATTGAGGAGAAGAATCATCGATACTGTCTACTCTGCCCACTTATTCTCTGCTCACTCTTAGTTCTTATGAAAAGAAATATATATTATCACTATTCACTCTGTATTATAATAGTAAGCACTTTGAGCACCTATCCAAAACTTCACATACTTTAGGACTTTTTATTTTGAGCACCTATCCAAAACTTCACATACTTTATGACTTTTTTTTTTTATTATTTTTCATGACCTGCACTTTTGAAAATGTTACATATAACTTTTATTGTAAATCAATTGGGTGATTTGACCTGCACTTTTTGACATTTTATTTTTCATGCTTATATTTTGTTGGCTAGAGTCTCTGGCCAGTGTGGGCAGAGAACAAACTTGCTTTCCATCTTTCTGTGTGTACTTTTCTGTGCTGTTGAGTGCTTTAAGTTGAGCCACTAAGGAAATGTCTACAAGTAACTATTTGTCTGTCCCCATTTGTGTTTGCGTCTATTTTATCAAATTTTTGACCGAAATATCATGCAATAATATAATGCTATTATTTTAATCTCTATAATTGTGTGAACATTTTTTGAGAGCAACCTTTTTGACAGAATTTTAGGAAAAATAAAATCTCAAGTTATGCAATGCAAGTGTCAACCCAATCAACCAATGCTGACATTTTTTGATAAACAATTCATAATTGCTCCTTTTATGATACATTATATATATGTCTTTATTTTCTATGTTTTTTTTTTCAATTAGTTGAATAAAATTCAAAATAAAATCCCAACTTTTTTGTTTTGTAAAATGAGACTAAACAACATAACTTGTGATACTGTGTGTCTTCTTTGGCAATGGCAGTGGAAATTTGGCTAGTAGAAAACTCTTGCTAGTGCTACTGCCTTAATGTGCCTTCAAAGCACCTGCATAAGTGTCAACCCTACAACAATTATACATGGACAGATGAAATTACCTAACAGGCCTCTGAAATGAGAGATCTCAATCTATTTATGAAGCAACATACTCTGGCCTATTTCGTTATCATTTGACACATCGCTGGGAAACTTAGAGCTAATACAGTCAGATCGCAAGTTTGCTTTATCAGTGTATTTGACAAGATATGATATATCATGATAAGAATACCTCTATAGCTAATATTACTTGTGCATGTGACAATGCCCTTGTCTGAGAAAACATTGTAATATCATTTATAACACCCAATATAATGTGCCAAGAAGATGTTGTGAATTTTTCATACCGAATACACTGAAATATTATCCCATGGGAGGGGAGCCACTTACATTGTAAGGTGAATAACATGGTGAAGTGCAAAAGCAAGAAAATTTTTTTTTTTTTTATCAGCATAAAGGAGAAGTGTATATGTGACCTGCTCCCACAAAATGACATTATAGAAGACATAGTCCATTAAATATGGCAGCAAAATTCAATAAAAAACAAGGAATTTCTGGAGGAAATGTTCACCTTTGAAGATGAAGCAAGGAGCAACCCTAATATATTTGGTTTGATTTTAAAGCCTACAAAGTAATTAATTCAAATCTGGAACATCTCAGCAAGTATTTCGTTGAAGGTAGGGAAAATGTTGGAGGATTTTGTATGTACAGACACTGTTGTTTTTCCCTTTATTGTAACGTTTGCATATGAAAAAAAATACCAAACAAGAATTTCAGACATATACGTCACTCCATGCTATTCCTTCAAATTTCCAATATTTTTACACTCTTGTGCATTTGGATGCAAAAGCCAAGATATGTAAGTTTGAAACTTGTTACATTAAGGTCACCAAAATTTGCCCTATCAAGCTAGCTCTAAATTAACACCATACTTTAAAATATTTTCTCAAACTATGATTAAATGTAGCATAGTCATATTTTTGTCGGTATTCTGCTTATATTTGACCTGTTATATTTGCATATATCTCAAATGGATAAATAGAGATATACTGCTTTTTGCATCTAGTACCTTTAATTCAAGAAAGAAACATAATAGCCTGCATAGTCACTTTGTTAAGCAATGGGGTCGGTCGGCAGACAATTTTTATTGCTGTTGACTTGGGGACTCCTTTCATTTTGTGAAGGAATTTCGTCATGAAAATATTCTACAAAACACTCCACTCAGTCATATCATGGTTGAATTGAGGAGGCAGGCAAAGCAGGATGCCGCTGGTATGTTTTGTATGTGTTCAATAAATTGCCTGTGTACATTCCCGCATAGCAGCTGTCATAAGGAAAGATGCATGATGTAACGTTAACGTAGCAAGCCAAGACTTTGATCCACTTGTTATTCTTGTCGAGATGATAATGTTAGGAATAAAAAAGTTGGCATATATAACCGATTCTATCATTCGAATATAAAATTGGACTAATAATTCAAAGTCTTAATTTGGTATAAAACTTAATTCCAAGATACAAATGTAGCAATAAATCCTGTTTATAATTTCATTGTTTTTGAACGATAAGGGATCATTGGCATGTCACAAATTCAGCTTTCAGTTTTGATGGAATTTACAGCATGTGATTTGAAACTGACAACTTAATGGCATAGAAAAGCTTAAAATAATTGATTTTGCCTCCCATTTAAGCTGATCCCCATCACATATTGAGACATCTTAGCCAAAGGCATATTCTTCTGAGTAGAGCAAACAATAAATGCTAAAATGGGGAGATGCAACTGTCATCTGTATACACCAATTTCATAATCCTTTCTGTTTACCTATGAAAACAGGGCATTGACTCATGCTAATAAGTGATACATTCTTGTACTTTGATGTCTCCAGCTGATGACACTATGCAAGCCTTAATCATCAGTAAGAGCAGTTTCTTCACCTATTTGTTTTTCATTTTTTCCCTTTCAAACAAATAATGCAAGGATTTTAAATTTTCATTAACCATGTGATAAAAATGGTTAAACTAAGCAATAATGTATGCAATTTCTAAAGATTCTTGAAGGATTTCCATGTTAAAAAAACCCCATTGTGCACCCCTCATTTGTTGACTTTTTAAAGAAAAATATATAAATATATGTATCTAGAACTTCATTTAGCTTTTTACCATCTCAGTTTAGCCTATTAAAAGTATCCTAGATCAGTATTATTTTGAAATAATGCCACAGCTATCTATTTTGGAATCGCTTTTACAATTTTTATGGAATCAATATGACAAATTTACTTTGCCTCCAGACCTCTGCAGCATTTTAATGCAACATAGAGAATTGTCTATAAATAAACGGGAGTTAGTTGAAGTGATGTAGTTCATTTGACTGCCATTGCAATCTTTATGAGGATAGATAGAGGAGCAGGAGGATGGCAGTGAAGCACACACAGTCAGCCAAGCAATAAATATATATCAGTCTGACTTCTTGGGTTCAATCTCATCTATAAATCATCCCTGTTTACATCTAAAGGTTAGCTGCTCAATCACGTTGACAGTTTTACATGTGAAGTCCATGATGATGATGATGATGACCCTAGCTCCACTGGCTGGGATTAATTCCAAGTCACGCAACCGACCAATACCACTGTTTTGCTGTTTATGTTTGATATGTATCAATAAATCATCTGCGCTTCTGTTATTAGATTGAATTTATTTGTTTTCATTACAAATAAATGATCTCTTTAAAAAAAAAGCACGCATAATCTTAAAAACATGTGGCTATGAAAAAAGAAGAAGAAGAGTATCATCAAACTGCTTGATTTGAACTAGTTCACTAATGCATAAGTGTTATAGATTGTAATTGATTATATTACAAAGTACACATTACCTTTTTGCTATTAAATTCTCATTTGACTTGTGCATATGACTTAATGTAATTTCATCCACACAGCACTTTGGCAATATTCACATTACCTTTTCCCACTTAGGAATCATTTCAGCATGTTCTGGCAATGAGCACTAATATGATCAATTACTTTATCAACACTTTCTAGTTTGATTGCACTTTGTTTCACACACATATTGGGAAGCATAATGTTTATAAACTAAATAAGGTACTTGCTATAAAATGCATTTTTTTTAAATGTGGTATAAATGAGTCATCTGTTGACTACACTCAATTTGCATTTGTTTTCATCATTGCTCACTGAATATGCTACAATATAATGGAAATCTAACAAAAGCTGGGTTTCCATTACAGTTTCTATTCGCCCTTTGCACAGATCTGCCATCTTGCTAACAAAACGAGGTTCTCCCTGCAAACGCATGTGCACAATGTGCATTTTTGTTTCTCACGCTTTTCTAGCAACGCGCTGGAAAGCTTTTGCAATGCGCACTTGTCAATTAAAGCATGCGTTTGTCAGGCGTATTTACTCACAGCACACATTTTGCGGGTCTGTGAATATGATTATTTTGAGGGATAGTGCATGAAGGCCCTATCTGCAATAGCTGCCAGGTGTCTTATTGTAGATTGTGTACAATATAGAATGCAGAAGTTGTCAATTGCCTATAGGGCAGCTATTGCAGATAGGTCATTCTTGCATAACCCCACAATTTACATGACACTAAATCAATAGGATAGAAAATATCAAAACTTTGAGCCACATCTCTCAAAATCAATTTTAGTAAACAAATAACTTATTTTGCTTGGTCATGTAACAAATAGAAATGCTCACACCAATGGCGAACATAGTGTCACATAATACCTACCTCAATAAGATTGGAGGTTTTTGACCATCCAATAGTTGGTCTAGGGTTACCAGTGGCTTGACAGTGGAGCATGGATGTGGTCAACTCACGCACTGTCTTGTCCTGAGGCTTCATGATGATTTCTGGCTCAACTGAGTTGGGGAAAAGAAAAACAGAATAAAAGTTACATTTAAAGTCTGACAAAGAGAAACACCTGCCGGGGGAGGATATATCTTGAAACTGTCCCACAACTAAAACCTTTGTGTTGTCTGTAAGTGTGTTAGTTAAATAGAACGTCATCCACACACCTTCAATCTTGTCTTGATGTGTTTCTTTCAATAGCACATTCATACATACATTCAGGATGGTGTGAGCATGTATACATCAAACTTGTTTGTTACAGGCAGGTGTGAATAAAGACGCTGTACTTCTTTATAGCAAACAAACAAAACAATTCCCACTATGTATGTTATAGGAATATAAGTTGGTTGTACCATGGCTGTACACTGAAACCTTAAAAAATATGTAATTTAATTAACAAGAATAATGAGGGTTGGTTGGTTGACTAGTATCATTATATAACAATGAACTTGGTAAATTGTAGTAGTACACTCTTCTTTAATTTCTATAAATTTGCACTACAGTGGGACTGATAATTGTGTGTTTCACACTTGTTTGCATATGACTGGATTTCCTAGAATATCTTGTATGTATAATGACTACATCCTCAAACAGCTTCATACCCATATCAACAAGCAAGAACTGCTACAAATTTACATTCATTCCCTGTGCAAACCATCAGTCCACAACAACCAGCGCACCGATTTCTGCCCAGTTTGTCCCTTTCAGGAGCATTGAGCAGTATCTCAACAAGAGAGGACAAGACATGACTAAAGCCTTGATGTATCCAATGATATGATTATCTCTAGTCATGTAGGAAAAATTGGAAGGCAAATGCAGATGTGGATTTGTAACTATTCTTTGAAATATACATGACAAAGTGACAACCGTATTACAAATTTAATAATCATGACCACAAACTGTCATCATCAACAAAAACTGGCTTTCCAACTGACCTACATTTGCTGTCAAGTCTTTGGTACAGAATTATACATACAACTTAATTTAAGCAGCACATTGGATACATGATAGTGCATTCCAGTTTCCTCACTGATGATGAGCAAGGTCTGTGAGGTTAATGGTACTCAGCATAAAACCATCCTAAAACAGATTTGAGATGTCTGAAAGCAATCAAAATATTTCCAGAATTGCTGCTCCAAAATGATTTTTGTTGTTACGATAATATCTACAAATATGTTAATAATCCAGGTTGAATATATGTGACATGATCAAGGGGAATGAGTCACATGTCGGCAATTTTCAATTTGAAGTTTTTTACACCATTTTCTGGCAGTTTACAAATGCTACATTTTGATGCAAACCCCATCAAAACCGAACATCTGGTTACCGAGTTATGAGCAATTATCAATGGCTGAAAAAAATATAAAACAAAAGAATATGAACACTGTTTTTGCCAATATCTCAGAAACAATATTAGTGACATCCGACTCATTCCCCTTGATCATGTCACATATACAAATGAAATCCAAATTTGTCTGGTCTCGCTATTGGAGTCAGTAAAACAACAAAAGTCCAGTTCATTAATTAAAATACTACCTACAATCAACTCAAAACTACTTCAAAGGATTGCTCTGATGATGAGCAGGTATGAGCATGAACATTTGCGGAAAAACTGAAAGTGCTGGAAAAAACAAACTAACTGGAAAAGCATATGAATTTGGGCAAAAATGCCACAAAATGGCCTGAAAATAAATAAATATTTGTAACTTTTGTCCAAAAAAGGTTATGTCTAGAGTAGGCCACGTTTTGTGAGATCGTTAAGATACTTAATCACTCCAGTACATCTTAAGACCCACTAAGCCTAATTAATGACTTTATACTTGGTGCATGCGATTAGAAAGTTAAATTAAAGAGGCAGCTTTTACTCAACTACATATCAAATAACTCTACCTCATCAATATCTTGTCAACTTCTTGGTATAAATACATCCTGAAATGCTTAAAATGTCAGAATATTGCAAAGAAAAAAACGGATTCCAACTGAAAGCATATGGGAAAGCAGCTGTTGTAAATTTGAGTGTGAACATTCTCAGTCAGCCACAACGATTTCTACAAGTAATGAACCAGATATGCTTACTATGTAAATTTAAGGATGCTAACAGAAAGGATAATGTATCAAACTATACCATACTGTATACCCAACGGTACTGCAATTTACAGCATATTTCATTTCAATCATAACAAATTACTCACCAGCAATTTCAATTGTCAGCTGACTCTGTTTTTCTCCGGCAAGATTGTTAGCTTTGCAAGTGAACTCTCCTGCAGTATCACTTCCACGTACGGCTTTGAAGACTAGGAAGGAGCCCTCATGGTGGACGCGATTCGAGGTATCGTCTGTCACCGGAGTTCCGCTAGAATCATACCAAGTGATCTCCGGTAACGGTACACCACCTGGTGCATTGTTAGGGAAGGTACAATTGACGCGATATGGGTCATCCTCGACGACTAGTTGCGGGCCCAGAGGTAGTAGGTCATCAACCTCTGAATTTTGAGAGAAGGGAAAAAAGAATAACAAGTGTCAAATTACGATCCACATTGCATCACATTACAAGACGTATTGCAATTGATATATGAGATACTTTATACTTATCCTTACTGTTCCAGTTACAACAGAAATGCTTCAATATTTCAAAATAAAATTTATAAAACAAATCGTGTGCTTTTTGCAAATTGTGGTAAATATTTTTTTATATAATTACACAAAAGAGTGCAATTAGCTTTCAGTTTATTGAAAATAGCTTTGATCTATTCCTGTTATATCTCAAATTTATGAGTACTGGTGATAAAGGAGATTTACTTATCATCACACACACCAATCGCAATTTCATTTCTTTTCATCATATAACTTTTCCTTTGGTACGCAATGGTTCATGATAAATTTAAATAAATAAATTTTGGATTTATAAAGCGCCTTTCTCCAGATCTTAGAGGCCTCAAAGCGCTGTAA